>NW_004955508.1:5494889-5694920 GCF_000276665.1 Chinchilla lanigera
AAAAAAAAAAAAAAAAAAAAAAACAGAGAGAGAGAGAGAATTGAAGGTATTTGTAGCTATTTTAGTTACATGCTGCTGAGACAAAATACCTGACACCCAACGTTAAAGGAGGGAATGTTTATTCGGCTCACACTTTGTAGAGGTTTCAGTCCATAGTCAGCTGGTTCCAAGGCAGGGTGGCATGGCAGAGGGGCATCACAGAGGACAAACAGATCATGGCAGGTAGACGGTAGCAAAGTAACAAGGGAGAGCAAGAAAGAGAGCAAGCCTCTTTCTGTCCCTATATTGTATGCAGGCTACCTGCCCTAGGATGGGTATAGCACTCACACCTTTACTGTCAGCATTGGCCCATCACAAACTCTAGATTCAGCCACCTTTGAAAGCCCCCTGCCATGACTGTATGAAACTTTGGGGGGACATCTAGACACAAACCAAAACAATAGCTAAAGTGAAATAGCACTAATAGTCTTTTTTTTTTTTTTTTTTTGCTTTTTGAGGCAGGGTCTTGCTATGCAGTTCAGGTTGGCCTTAAGCTCACTTTGTAGCTGGTCTCAAACTCGCAATGATCCTCCCGCCTTATCCTCCCAAGTGCTGGGATTATAGTCATGCACCACGACGCCCAACAACATTAATAGTGTTGCAAGTCCTGAAACTACTTTGTAAGGTAGGGAATGGATGTTACTCATTCCCATTGGTTGATATTAACAGGAATGGAATAATGATAAACAGTCAACTCATTTCTCCAATTCTCCACTCATGATGCTGAGGTTTCCTGTGTTAAACACGCAGAGACAATATCACTGTAGCTAAGTAATTTTTAATTTTGAATGTTTGGCTTGAGGGCATTGAATATGGTCAGGCCATATGGTGTATAAACATAGGGTCATGTCCATGTGACAAGACAGTGTTAGTGACCACCCTTCACATGTGATAGTAACTCATGAAGAACTTTCAGAACAAAAGTCAATGCTGCAAGCTTATGTATTCTCCCACTCCATTAATATTTTCTCCATCATTATTGCTCCTGAAAGCAGCCTGAATAGAGGAACAGTTATGGCCTGCTATTGGGAAAGAGACTGAACTAATCAGCAAGGCACAGAGATCCACCTAGGGTTAAGGATCCTGATACCTTTCATAATGTAAGGGCATTGCAGAGTCAGTAAAATCTGCTTAAGATTTTATTATCACTCTTAGTCTTTTCAAATTATGTCAGGACCTCAAAAGGGCATCAGTAATCCTGCTCGCTCTGGCAATAACTATGAAACTGTAAGCTTGGGCTGCAGCAGAGCTGAAACACATATTACAATGCCACTCATGTAGGGTTAGTTTGCTCCAAGTGAGACCTGCCACCAAGGAGAAGACAGTGTGTTCCAGAGACCTCGGAAAATTGCCAATTTCCATTTTAAAAGGAGTGTCCTGACAGTATGACTTGGTCTGTGCATAAGGCTTTTTTCCAGTGTTTATCTGCCATTGGTGGGGCAGACTAAAGGATAGAGTATTAATATTGCACACATTCCAGCTGCTTAATTTAGGCACTTATAATGTTGCACTTTTAAATTAGAAAGAGTTTTGAATGCTGAACATTTCATTTGCTAATATGTCTTTTTTTCCCCCTTTCTTCCCTACAGAGGCTCCCAAACCATTTGAAATAAAAATTCATTTCCTTGAATACATGGAATTGATGCTAATTAAAATGCCTGTGAGAATTAAAGGAATCAGCCAGCCCCAGGAAAATATAAGGTCAATTTTATTTTTCAAAGGGCATGGAAAGAAATTAAAACATCCTTAATTCAAGTCATAGATTTGGTAGAGTTTGAAGAGACTTTACAGTTCCTCTAAGGAAAATGAGAGAAAGGGCAGAGTCTCTGAAGTCGGACAGACCTGGGTTTGATGTTTGGCTCTGCCCCATCCTGAGTCTGTGACCTTAGACAAGGACACTGTCTACTGCCCACCCCACTGGACTGGAAACAAGATGCTTTATCGGGGAGGCCTGACTGCCAAATTCACGCAGCAAATGCCTCCTCTTCAGCTTAGCATCGGCAATTGGATTTGGCCCCTCTTAAAATGGGAATATTACCGATAAAATATTGAATCAAAGCTTTGTTAATGGAAGAAATTTTTGATTTCTCATATGGAACAGATAGGCTGGACTCAGAAGCTGCTACACACTTCCAGGCATGACATGTTTCATTTTAGACTCCCCACCCCGGGGCAGTGTTCTGGTATTTTCTTCATGCGCATGTGACCTTCAAGGGTTCTTGTCAGGGCTGCATACAGAATGCATGTTTATTTACTCATTATTTACTTGTTTTGAATAAACTCATTGTACTGTGTTATCCTTAAACTATAATTATTTGTGTTTGCTAAATAGGTGTGACATGCTAATCATGTATTTTATATGCAATGAAATAAATGCCCACTCTAAGTAAACCATTTTCACTTTGTACCACTTAAAATCATTTTGCACACTTCTTGTTGGAAAATACTTCTCCAGAGGAGTGTCAGAGTGGAACATCACTACAGTCCCTCCACCACGGTGAGATCTGTGAGGAGTAGTGGACACTCAGGCAGAGCTCACACCGCTCTCTGCCAACTCACAGTCCTTGGCCCCGAAGGACACTGGGATTTAACACTGAAGCATAGGAAATGCAGGGCCCAGAAGGGATCAGAGAGACTATTATTTATGGATGAAAGGCAAAGGGAAGAATGAGGACTAGAGTACAAGTGGGGAAAGAGGTTAAAAGGGAGGCTACATGGGGACAGAGGAATACAGCAAGGACATCGTCAGGCTAAGGTAGGCAGGAAATATAACTCCCGTGTGGATGGCCTGCTATCTCTACATATTACTTCAAAACTCATTTAGTTCACTATTAATGGACACAGAGTTTTCTTAGCCTTAATTAATACTGTGAAACAAGGGCTCAGGGAATGATAACAGCAAGCCATGCCTCAGCCTTCACCTGAAGAAGACTGCGCTGCGCTTGGGGAGGGGCCAGGGCCCTCTCCCCTCTCCTCTCCTCTCCCCTCACCCCTGTACTTCCCATTTCAACAGCTTGGATAACGAAGTGCTTAAATCCTCAGGGGAACCCAGATGGGGTAATCACATTTTGGGGAAAGAGGGATCTGAAGAACCTGGCAGAGCCCACGGAATCCTCATTCTTGGCCTTTGGCCACCTGGCCAGGGTGCTCAGAGAGACTGACCCTGGTGCTCAGAGGAGCATCCCCTGCCGGGCAGTGCAACCTGGGGCACAGGGTGGAATGGAGGCCTCGGGAGGACTGCTGGATCCTCTCTCAGGGTGTGATTGAGGGTGGTGAGCCATCGGTGAGCTTCCCTACTTCATGTGACTCTCTCATGCTCTACTTAGCGAGACCTCGGGAATGAAGCTGAAAGCAGGGGTCACATAGAGGCCATCTGACACCCAGCCTGCTGCTCCGTGTGAAGTCACTGCACCGTCAGCCTCCTAGACCTCCTGGCTTGGGCACAGTGCAGTGCCTGGGATGCAGTGAGGCAGCTGCTCTGCCTCCAGGTCCACTGTGTGGGTGTGACCTCCCAACTCTCTGAGGCCTGATTCTAGGAAGAAAAATAACAACAGCTTCCCCTAAGGCCCCTATGGGGAGCAAAAATTGTGTGTAAACACAGTGCATCTTAAGGGACTCCAGCTTATGCCAGAAATAATGGATTATAAGTACTATAAGCCCAGGGCTCAGAGCAAACAGAAGCACTGGTGTCATCCTTACCACTTGTTCTAAATCTTGTTTTTCTGTTGCTGTGACAGAATACCTGAAACTAGGTGATTTATAAGGAATAGAATATCATTGTCATTCATGGTTTAGGAGGCTGGGAGGTCAAAAGCTTGGCACCAATATCCGCTTAGGTTCTGATAAAAGCCTCATGCAGTCTTAGCTTACTACAGAAATCAGAAGTAGGTGTGCATAAAAGATGAAAGGGAGCCAACTTCTTAGACAGCTAACTGCTCTGGAGAGAAAGGTACTAATTCACTCATGTAGGCTCAACCCAGTGACCCAAAGACTTCCTGCTAGGCTTCCCTACCCTATTCTGCTACGTGGGGAACCAAGCTGCAGTGAGTTCTGGTGAGTTCTGGTTCTAGGCATAAAAACTACAGCATCCTCTCAGGAAGCTTAAACTGCTTCTCTGGGTATCGTCCCTCATGAGCAAAGACATCCTATTACAGTGACACATGCATACTCATGTTTATAACAGCACAGTTCCTAATAGAGAAATATGGGAAGCAGCCTGTATGTCCATCAACAGAAGAACTGATAAAGAAAATGTGGAATTTATTCATAATGGAGTACTACTCTGCCATGAAGAAGATTTCAGTCATCTGTAGAGAGATGTATACACCTTGGGACCATAAATCAGACATACAAGCTTAAATATCATTATTAATATCCTATTTTTTCTTATATGAGAAACTGAAATTACAAGTAAAGAGCAAAATAAAAGATAGATACTAGAGAGATAGCTCTTTTCAAACTGGAAGGGATGAAGAGATGGAAGGAGCAGGGAGGAGGGGGGAAGGGGATGAAGAAAGTAGGATGTGTTATATATGCGCACCAGGTCTACGCAAGGAATGTAATCATTATGGAATGCAAACAGAAAAAATAAAAACTTTACGAAAATAAAGTTCAATCTTCTTGGCAGCATGCCTTAGCTTGTCCAAAAATGTGCTCTCAAGCAGTAGCTAGGAAGAGTCCTTGATGACTCAAACAGTGAGATGAAACCCCAGCTCTACACACCTCCAAATTTGGCCAGGGTGTTGGCACACACTGCACTCTCAGGAGCCTCAAAGTCTCAAGGATCCATGTTCTGAATCCCTCCAAAAGCAGCCTGTGTAGACGGACCTCAGAAGCCCAGGATATGCTGGTGATTTTGAGGCACAGCCAGGCTTGAATGACAACTACTCAACAAAAGTATCGTAGGCACCTAGTGTATTCTGGGCACTGAGTGGGGACCAGGAATACTAAGATGAATGGAGGAAATTAGACACAGTAACTGGAAACTGCAATATTGTGTGGTGAGGCAATAAAGGTGAACACAGGAGGCTGCAGTGCTCCATTCATAATAAAACTTTAAAACACAATATAACTTTTAAGCACATCAACAACAGAATCCCTGGTGAGATACTCTTCCTTTTGCTTTTGTTTCTGAGGCTTTGTGTTTGGCTCTGTGGAGCCACAGAAAGCCTGGAGTCATCGATGGTGCATGTTTGTAGCATTTCCACATCAAGACACAGGAAATGTTTTCCATTTCCTGAGTGGCTTCATAAACTGATAGCGTAGAGCAGTGCAGCAAGTCACCACAGACATTTTCAAAGTATCTCCAAACTGTAAACAGATCTGGGTCATGAACTGCTCTCAGCTTCTCTGACTACCATGATGCCCAAGCAGGTTCTCACGTTTTCCAGGAATTCTTTCCCCCAATAAAAGCTGAGCTCTAGGCCGTAGGCCAGAATTCACTGGCATAGCTCCTTGGAAGCCAGCAGTTGATGGGTACATTTGGGCAACGGGTTCCTAGGGAGACAGCTGCCTTGTGTCACAGAATTCTCACCAATTTGTTAAAGTTCAAGAGAGTCTGTTCGAGTCCTGTCACCAAGGACTTGCTCTTCAGCCCAGCATCACAGCCTAGAGTCTGGTCTCTACTTCCCGGCCCCTCAATGCGGTCTACCATTCACAACAGGGGAGCTCATGAAAACCAAACACTGACTACCACTGGGCATTGTATTTAGTGTTTGAGCACACGCAGCTTCAGAAGGTCATTATCGCACCTTTAAAATCAAGAAGTGGGGACTGGCCTTGGGAGGCCAAAACCTTGCCCAAGGTGACACAGCTGATGACAGAGTCATGCTGGGCCTACTACCAGTCACTAGCAGAAGCACACCGTTGCTCAGAATTCTCCTACCCACTATCAGCCTACATGCTTCAGAGCTGCCCGCTGTTAGTCTCAGGTTCGCTCTCTCTAATGTAGAATGTGAGGGCCTCCAACTTTACATCACAAAGCGGCACCATCCCCCTAGCCAGCATCCTGTTCTGCCCCTCTACCCTACCTTCACTCCTGTCTTTATGGCTCAGATTGAGTGCAGTCTGCTGAACACACTCAGCCTCTCTACTTCCAAGAAATGCCTGGTATGGCCCATTCCTTCCATTAGCATCTACTATTCCTTAGTAATTTTCTATGGGTTAGTGTTTTGTCTCCAATAGCATTTAAGTTCCCAGAGCAATTGGGTCATATCTTCATCCCTGCTTCTACCTAACATAGCCCAGACATCAGTAAGCACTCGATGTGTTCATACACTGATAATACCTTTGTTTCTCCCATTGATTCTGGGTGGAGTAGGTTGATCGATGTAAAGACACTGACAAGGATGATCGTCAAATGCAGCACTCTTGAGAATGTTGAACTTTACTCTTCTTTCAGTGTCTTCGGTGCCTTGGGCCTACTGAACTAATAGATTCCTTTGTTTATTGTGTATGTACACTGCAGCCCTGAGGCAGTGCCCTGCTGGAGAAGTTGGAGTTTGAACATAGACTCCAAGTACCGAACTGTGGTACGGAGACCTTCAGGAGTTCAATCAGGGCACTCAGAAGCCATAGCATTCAAGGAAAAATCAGAACCGTGGCTAAGAAGGGAAATCACAGGTTGAACTTGAATGAGCAGAAGAACAGGTTCGCTTTCTGGAGGGCTGCACACAGCAAAACAAATCCCAAGTCAGCACCAAGTGATCTGAACAAGCAAAACATGTCAGTAAGAGCGATGGGCTGAGACTAGAGCTCAGCCAGCTCAGTTACTTGCATTCCAGTGGTGTTCTACACAAGAGCCCCTAAGCTGAGAGGCCTTTGGGAAACTGGATATAGACTAAAAGGAAAATGGGACAAGTCTATGAAATACCATTTACATCCATCTTACTGCAAGCTGTGAAGCCACTTCCCAGAGAGCTGAGGGAGAAGCCCAGGGAAGATTCACGGTATCATAATGTACACTGTACAGGACAAGTTATCAAGAATTGAAGATCTCCCAGGACTGGAAGTGGGGTGGAAGGACTTTGGGTCAGGGACAGCAATGGGAGAAAACAAAGGTGGTACTGAGAGCTGCCCCAGAGAGCTCCCTGGAGAACAGGCTCCCTTTGTTTTCCTGCAGTTCTAATTCTGTGAAGGTCAGCTCAAATGACCTTAAATATCAGTATAAACTTGGTACCCATAAATGTGGAATCAGGTGGGGATAGGAGACTGAGACTCAGCTGAATTGTAAATTGAAAATCTAAGGCTTGCAGAAAAAATACTTCCTCTAACAAGTTATGGTGTGTCCAGGTGTCACATAAAAGTCAACCTTGATTTATATGTTCTGTGCAGGGATAAAGGAGACTCCGGATTACAAACAGTGTCTGGAACTCATTGTGTGGCCATTATCAGAACAAATCCTATTCTCATCTAATGGACATCTGTTAAATCTTCCACTGTTAATAGAAAATGTTGCCTATGGGATGGAGGCTTTTATGATGGTACATCTCAGCTGTGATAAAAGTGTTCTAAATCTTATTTTAACCAAGTGACTGTGTTTGTCTCTTGGTTTTCTAAGGAGGAAAAGAATAATGAGCCACAAAAGAATCCAACATGCTCAAGATGTCATAGCATAATGAAGGGAAACTCCTACCATCAGCTTTTGATCAAACTCACAGAATAAAACAGCTTCAGACTCCCAAAGTACCCACTTCTCACCCAGCATTATGAGACCCATAGGAGCATGGCCTGATTCTTAGCTCATGATACCATGGCCTTTGCAGTTTACAGTCTACCATGCCAACATTCTGACATTACTGAATCTCACTGCCTTGTTGTACACTGCTTCTTCTCCCACAAACTCCTCCCCATGCTATAAACAACTACCTTCCCTGGTTAAATCAAAGCCAGCCTCTCTGTGAAGCCTTCAGAGAGACACTTCTCCCATCTCAGGCTGGGTTGTGTGTCTTTAGGGGGACTCCATAGAACCTAATGATTATCTTTCTATCAGCCTCAAGTTTACCACTTAGCTGTGCTCACACAGGAGGTCTGTCTTATTTACTTCTTAATACACAATCACCTAGCTCAGAGACGACTGGATGCATGAAGTGATGGATGGGTGGATGGATGAGTTAAAGGATGGAGCCATTGAAAGAGAAAGATGCTGCAATGGGTGCTGGGAGGTAGGAACTTGACCCTTTCAGTGCAGGATGCTGAGAAATACCTAACTAGGCAGGGAGTATTATAAATTTACTGAGAATACTATAAATACAAATTTAGTATGCAGAATGCCTATGATTCATATGCTAACTTTTAATCAGCTCATTTGCCTGATTCTGCACCCACATCTCTACCTGGACCCTGTCCTAACCTCAACAACTTGTCTGTGATTTATTGAGGGAACTTAATCTGAGATCAGCATCTTCTTTTTACCTCCATCCTTAAGCCCCACAAAGGCAAAATATACACATCACAACTCCATTCTTTTTGGCTTCAAGACAATTCTTAGCCAGAATTTCACCCTGAATCCTGTCTAGACATTAGCTATGACTCTCTTCTCTTCATTTAAAAATTCTTCTCCAGCCAGGCATAGTGGCACATGCCTGTATTCCCAGCACTCCACAGGCTGAGGCAGGAGGATCCCTGTGAGTTTGAGGCCAGCCTGGACTACACAGTGAGTTCAAGGCCAGGTGGAACTACACAGTCAAAACTTGTCTCAAAAAGACAAAAAGGAAAAAAATTCTTTTCCAAAAGACAAAATATGTTTTCATTTTGCTTTGTTTGAGACAGGCTCTCACTATATAGTTCAGGCTGGCCTTAACTCACTCAGTAGCCTAGGCGGGCCTCAAATCTATGTCAATCCTTGTGCCTCAGTCTCCCAAGTGTTTGTATAAGAGACACACATCACCACCCTCAGTAGAGACAAAAAGTCTCCAAATCACCTCTTCTGGGTTTAAATTCCAGTTGTACAATTTGTAAGCTGAGAAATCTTAGGCAGTGTATTGCATTCTTCCACACTTTGGTGTTCTTGCTTGTAAAATGGGGATGATCACATTGCAAATCTAAAAAGGATATTGCAAAAAATAAATGAGACAATGAACTGTACATCATAGACAATGGCTCCTTCAACACGGCACCAGTGTCAAAGACAGCAGTAGAGTAACGAGCCTGAGGTGGGGGGAATAGCCCTGACTCTGACACACCGAGAAAGCATGGGTCAAAACCACAGGGCATCAAACGCGCAGTGGGGCCCAGGAAACGTGTTGAAAACACCTTAGAGAGAAAGTTTATAAACACCTAGAAAATAAAGCAGTGGGCCTGAGGTACAAAAATGAACTTAGAAATGACAAATATACAAGGTGAACTTTAATTCTTCCATTGGGTGAGAGGCCAGAGACATCATATATTAATAATTACAATAACAGCAAATACTCATGTTACAGTTATTATCTGCCAGATAGTCTAAAATTCCTACATAGAGATAGATGTAGATAGACATGGATATGGATATAGATAGGTATGGATATGATGATTCAATATACAAAATAATCTTAGCAAAAGGTGCTATCAGTAGCCTCAATCTATAGATGAACATACCGAGGCATAATGGGTTGAAGAAATTTGTCTGAACCCACTATAGAAAGTGTGAATGCCAGGATTTGAATTGCTAAGTCCAACTCCAGAGCCTTTGTTCCATGCACTATAGCATGCATGCTAGTACTCTGCTATCCCATTCCCATTGCAGGCATTGCTAATCCAGCATCTATTGTCACTAAACAATGATGAAACCTTAACACTTTTTCTTAAAATAGAACATCATAGGGATCACATTAAACCTGTTGGTATTGTCACACCAAAGGAAATCCCTTTGCCTACTATCATTGGCATAATATATCCAAATGACCATAAGGAAGCTAGTGACGTCTATTGTTATATTTTTATGAATTAGATGGAAAAGTGGTAGCAAATTGTGTGTGGTAGGTTGAACACATGAGCCTGAAGTCTTCATACCTCTCAATAATAAGTCAATGCTCATGTAGAAGGGGTCTCCAGGAGTTGCCATAAGTGATCTGAACTTTAAGATTTGCAGGAAGAGCTAAGCAGAGGATCTAGTGATTACACAGCTGTGTCACACAGGAGATTACCATTCAGACTTTCAAGACTACATATTTCCAGTGATCTTCAGGAGCTGTTTTTAGCCGACAGTCTTATCGAGTTTGTGTTTGCCCAGGTCTGTGGGAGATCCTGGAATGACAATGGAGGGCACAGGAGGACGCAGATTCCCTGACCAGAACGTTGAGAGCAGTTTTATGATCATGACACCTGAGACTCACTCTATAAACTCAAGTGCCTTGCCCCAGGCAATTAGCTGTGTCTGCTCTCTGAGCATAGTAAGTTGTTTGCAGAGAACCTAGATTCTCATGAAAGGTGTCCATAGCCCAGTGTGTCCCTCTCTTCTTCTAGGTAAGTGTGGGCCCCAGGAGAATAGGACTGTGAGCAGAAGACTTGGAAAAATATCCCTAGTGTAGTCAAATATCTGCTCATACTACGGCCTATCTACATGTATACAGTGAGAAAAGTGAGTGAATCTAACCCTGGCCAATAAGAGTGCCAAATGAGTGTGAAAGAGAGAAGCTTCCTGTTTGCTGGCAGGAGAGGCTCCTTGTGCAAACAGGGAAAGAAAATGCTCCTGCCCACCATCTTTCTTTCACCACAATGATGCAACACCAACGACACTCATCTGTTTGTTGATTTCTTTTCTAAGGCAGGGAATGAGGTGTCCGCGGAGAACCTGGATGAATAATGCATACATCTGCAGACAAAATCAACCCTCAATTACATATACAAGTGGAGGAAAGCTGTAAGAATCCAAAATATTTGACAATGCTAGAAAAGTTCTTTTTCCCTGTGAATGTTAGAAAGGTGATGGGAAATTCAGCCATATACACACACTAGTCACAAAGTCCTGACATACACACTTTGTGTATACACAACGTGAATATCCATATCCACATACACAAATTTGCATACGTGCACACACACCCATGCTCATATACACATTCACACCCAGGTTGGTGAAGTTCTGATTCAAAGAGTGAGTGGTTTTCCTTAGGAGGGTACTGCATTCCCTGTCACTGGAAGTGGGTAAGCAGGACTGGAAAATATTTGTTGCAGATACTGGAAACTGGATTCAGTTGTCTGCTCAGATAAACGCCTTTAGGGTCCCTCAAACTCGTAGAATTTATGATTTCTAAATTTACTCAAATTCAGCAATAGCTTGCACCCTACACCAGCCTTGCACTATGTAGTACATCCAAGCACTTTCACTTATTGTCTCCTTACATCTGTGAATTGAGTAAAATAATCATTAAAAACGGCAGTGGATTCTGTTTCGGTTGTCTGTGGACTTGGCTTCTGACAAACATCAGCAGACCCTTAGCTACTGTGGGAAATTAGATTCTGTCAGTAAGCGGTAACACATATGATTGCACATTTATCTATATACACCCTTAATCCTTACCTTCACGAAATCCCATACAAATTAGAAAACTTGTCAGAGTTCACAAGAATGGTTAAAGGCTTTGTTGAATAGAAAAATAGCTCCCTATTTTCGGCCCAGTGCCCTGTCCACTCCTTTGGATGGTAAGAAAGAACACTAAATGTATTTATTTAATACCATCCCTTCAACCCCGACCCCACATACATGCTTCTCTGTCTTTCAATCAACAGCATGGGGCAGTAATGCAGTACGCATGCATTGGTGCCCCTCAGGTGAGCAGATGGGAGATGCACATAGAGAAAGATAAAGGTAATGCTGCGATATTGATTCACTAAAATGTGACCTCCACTCCAGTCTTCTGGGACCACATATAGCATCATGAAATGTCTACATTCACAGATCAAGAGAACCTATTTCTTTTTGTTGCTAAGAGCTTTCGAAAAGCAATGAAAAATAGCTCCTACTGATCTCTGGCCTACACATCAAAAAATGTAAGTATCAAGAGTCCAACTTTGATGCTTCCTGAATGAAAGCAGAAGATGAAAGTTAACTGTTTAAAAAAAAACAATCCCGAAACAGATTGCTGAGCTAAGGATGTTTTCACTCTTGTGTAATGCAGGTTGTTGGGACCTACCCAAAGATGCCTTGTAGACCAGAACTGTTTGGTATTACTGTGCATATGGACATCCACAGCATAGCAGGTCTACAAGCCTCTGGGGCCAGCCCTTGGACTTTCGGGCACAGACTGCAGTTTTCCATCACAAGTTCTTCAGCCTTCTCATGAGAACTTGCATGGGGCATTACTGCGGGGTCTAGGCCTTTGGCTGGACTTGAGCAGGACATTGCTGCAGGGTCCAGGCTCTCAGCTGGATCCCTCAGATCTTTAGCCCACAGACAGATCTCTTGCAGGCTTCTACATTTGACTCTATGGACAAATATTATAAGCTACTCATAAATTTCTGTTCTGTAAAACACTGACTAAAACAAAGGCACAATAGCTTATAACAATGACCCCATAAAGTGTTCATCAATCATGAGGAAGTTCATATTTTGAATAAGGTCTTCCACAGTTTAACTGTCCAATGGAAAGGAAAGATTTATCTAGGAAAAGGAACTAGCATGTATAAAGCACCTGACGTAGAAATGAGGATGTTGTCCACTGCACCCATTTGGAAAGTGCAGTTTTCTACATGCTCTGGGATGTCAAGATCTATGTTTGTTACTGAGTCAAAGATTAGGAGTGTATAAAAGACACCCATGATTTCACTGCAGCCATAGACTATGTCCAATTTGTCCCCAGCACCTAATATAGCTGCTGGCAGAGGTAAAGCTTCAGAATGCATGATAGTAGGAAACTATGGTGGATCATGGAAAGAATTCAGCTAAAAGATCTGAAGGGTGTGCAAGATAGCAAGGTTACTCCGGAAAGGGGATGGTGGTAAATCAGGACTTGACAGCAGGTATACGAGTGGGGTGTGAGAGGAACCAGAAATTAAGTCCTGTATTTGAGAAGGACATGTTAGAGGCTTACGGGTATAAACAGGGGCTGGGGTATAAATGTTATTAAAGTCCAGGGTGGACCCAAGTCATTCTGAGCCCCGACATGAGGAATAGTGAAGACATACCCATTTTTATTTTTTTTTTCCCCCGGTACCGGGAATCAAACTCACGACCTTGCGCTTGCCAGGCAGGCTCTGTGGTGCTGAGCTAAATCCCCAGCCCCAAGACATATCCATTTCAAAGGTGCACTGAGAAGCCTCTTTTGCTTGCCACATACAAAGAAAAGCCCAAAAGGGTGCCTGCCCTGGAGTTTCTCCAGAGGTAAGCCCCAATATGAAAAGCAAGGCACATGCCTCCCCACACCAGCACTCCCAGGACAGCACGCAGGCTTCTGAGGTCAAGGAAAAAGAGAGATGGCAAGGGACAATACCAGCCATTGGAGAGGAGCTTAGAGCCTTCAAATAATTTTGGAAGAAGAATTGCAGAACAGAGCAGAATGGATTACATTCCTGCAAAACTCTCCTGCCCTAGGGCACAGAGCAATACTCAGGATAGTTGTGCTGCCTCTCCCTGGGCATCCACCTGCTGTGACTCAGGATCTGTCCTTGGTGCTCTCCCGCTGCTCCATTTAGGTGATTTAGTCTTTGCAGCACTCCTAATAGGTTTGTGGTCTCCAAACAGCAGGGAAGAAGTGCCCTGCTTGACATTATCTCCAGGTAGGTGGAGAGTGGTAAGTAGTGAAGGTGGTTACAGTTATTCAAATGAATAAGGCAATAGCTACTTAGAGCTGCATTTTATATAAAAATAATAACAAATAGGTAAGCTAGCTCCGAAGGGGTTTAGCAACTTGCTGAAGGTCAAACAGCTATTAAGTTGCAGAATTTGATAATTTAACCCCAAGCTCTCTCTGGTCTCCAGAGTAAAATGAAAGTGCAATTCAGTCAATCAGAATAAGCAAGAGTTATTCTGCTCTAGCCACAGGCTTTAGGGAGCTCAGGAGATGGCATGATATTGGGGCACAGCCTGGAAAAGGGAAGAGGAAGGAGAAAAGGGAGTGAAAGCAGAGGGAGAATGGGAGGGTAGGAAAGAAAGTGAGGAATTTGCCAGTGTAATCTACCAGTGCCTGGGGCTGCAGCACAGAAACCTAGCAATTTCCTCTTCCATTCTCCACTAAATAAAATAAATCTCTCTGCCTCATGTCACAGTTTGCATTTTCAATCTGATTCACGGAGAAAGCATTGGCAGGTAATCTTTATCCGTTTCAAGTGTTTAACTTTTTACACAGAATACTAATGACAAACATGCAAAAGAGAATCAACATCAACCTTGGCACTCTGAAATTAATCTTTCAACACAAAAGAAGAAATGAAACGTCTCAATGCTTTCAATACTTTTGTACACTCTTTCTCTTCCCTAGTGTTCATTTTTAGTAGTGTCTTGACATTTGTGAGGGATTTGCCTTAAGGAGGAAGAAAAGTAAACTGAGAAACACCACTATAGTGCAAAATTTCCCCCCTCTGAATGTCTGTTTTCTTGCAAGGATCCATTGCTTTCTCACATATCTTTAACTTTTGTTCTATTCTGCCACCAGCAGAAGCATCTTCCTGTCGTTGTCATGCCCATTTCCCACAAGAAAAAAGGTGAACGTGTCCCTCTCCAGAGTTACTGTGCATACTGCTGAGCTGAAGATGCCAGGAAGCCAGCAGGTCATTGTCCCTGCCTCAGTGACTCCCATCCACACAGTCTTCTCAATCCCTGAATCAAATTTGTGTCTGGGGAGACTTATCTCATGTTATCTTTCTTTAGTCCTCTGGTAAAGAAGAGGAACAGGAGCCCAGAGAGTTAGGTGTCCCATAGATGAAAGGGGCAGAAGGAAGAAAGAAGTCACTACTCTTATGTCCTTATTCTTGTAACATAGTGTGCTTGTGTCATTCGTGAGGCAAACCATGAATGCCGCCTAGCCTGTGTGATCTTACAGAGTTCCTAGCCCAGGAGAAGAGAGGCAAGGACTGATTACAGGGTGTCTTGGGTAATCTGTAGTTCCTGAAGTCCTCCCCAATGAAAGTGACACAGACACAGCCAAGAAGCTCCAGCTGGAAGTCCACGAAGTGGCAGCACCTTGGACAGAGCTCAAATACCAGCGAGAAGAGGTGGATCCTCAGAGACCGCAGGTATACTGAGCTGGGAGAGCATTAATCTTGATGTCCACAGACTCATGGGCCTGGAGAAGCAGGCTGAGTTGCAATGAACACGAATCCAAACAAGGCCTTGAATAGATGAGGCTGAGAGCCATTGTAGCTCAAAAGAAGGGCCCAGGGGCTGGACGCCCACCTTCATTCAAATAAGCTTCCTGCAGGAACCTACTATCTGGCAGCCACCCCTGTGAAGCTTCTGGAGGTTCTGTGATGAAAATGACACAGCTTTTCAATGTTGGAATGAAGATCTCAGTAACCAGTAAACAAAGTAGAGTGAGTTACATGGGTTTAGGGTTGGGGTTAGAGGACCACCTGCAGATGGATCCTAAAGGAAGGGCTCTCATTGGACTTTGGAAGGGAGGAAAAGAGGAAGGTTTTTCTGGTGTCAGGATCCCGTGATCCATCATGAAGCAGTAGCAGTCATGAGACTGGAGCATGAACTCTAATTCGCTCTTGCTGTGCCACTGGGGTCTACATGTAAGATTTTGTTCTTATATTGATGAAGAGAAAGCCAGCCATTGGCAGCAAACTACTAGGAGGGAAAATGCTCAGGACAGATCTAAGTGCACGAATCCTTGAGCTGTGGATGCCCAAGATGATATGAGACTCACAAAGAATCTGATTTTAAACATCACCTGTAGCTGACCAAAATGTATTTTTTCTTAAATTTGTTTCTAGTAAGTTCTATAAGTTCTGTAAGATACGGATAAAGTGCCTTACATCTTTAAATTATGAAAATCATGTGTATATGAGCACATTTGCCTCAAAGTTGGTATATGTTCACTTTTATTTTGCTGACAAATAATCAAATTTATATTCACAGGGCCACATACTGAGTAAAACCTGAAACCAAGAGATTATTTATCAGAATTTTTTTCCAGCTTTTAAAAAAGTTATCAGAAACTTATATGGGACAAAAATAAGCAAGTGTAAATTTGCATTTCTCCATCTCATTCACCCCAGTATGCTTTTCTACCGTTGCTATAATGTATTGCATCTGTTTGGATATTCCCAGAGTGGGTCATCTTTTGGAAGAACCTTTTGTACCTTTTAGAGAATTAAGTTATCTCTTAAAATGCTGATGTGAATGTGATTATTTTTATGCACCAGGTTGAAAAGGTTACCTACACAATACAATTCTATCTTGGCTTTTGGCTCAGAGGTCATTGATCTGGTGACTATAATAAGGTAAGACACACCAAAATAATGATGGCATCTGAAAATCACGACCATGATTTGATGAGTAGGTGATTTTTACTAGGCGCCATGTTCAACACATTTATGGATATGTATGATGCTTGAGCCTCAAAACAACTCTGGCTTGAGAGAGTCTATTTCACAGATGAAGAAACTGACCAATGGTCAGCTGTTAACAGGACAGAA
Source organism: Chinchilla lanigera (assembly GCF_000276665.1). Taxonomy (NCBI): domain Eukaryota; kingdom Metazoa; phylum Chordata; class Mammalia; order Rodentia; family Chinchillidae; genus Chinchilla; species Chinchilla lanigera. The sequence goes on from NW_004955508.1 coordinate 5,511,486, forward strand.
ATAGCGTTCAATAACAAGTCTTTCTGACATAAAAAACACTGTATCCACTGGCATTCCCAAGGTCTTCTCTTTACAATTATATACTCATTTCTCAGTCTTCATTTACAAAGACTATGAGAACTTTAGAATTAACCAACTCAACATGACTGCTGGGTCTACCAGAAAGTTTGATTCCTCCTCCCCCTTTTTTCCAACTTATGAACTAAAAAGAAAAGGATCAAGTTCAGAACCAATTCAGTAAAAACCATCTCAGACATAAATGATTGCATTTATTATCACAACTCTGTTAATACTATTGATTTTCTCCTGCACCATTTCCCTTTCCTTTGCTATCTTTATAGGCCACTAGCAGCAGGAAAGCGTACCATTAACCCCATGGACAGCTCTAATAGATCACCATGCTGTCACTCTTGTCCTGTTTTGTGTGTGAGCATAGTAATTCCAGGCTGTGGCACAGCTTTTCACCTATCAGTCATTGAGGCCTCCTCTGGGAGACAAATGCTCATTACATGGAGCTCCCTAGGCAGGCTGCTGTCAGTTGTGCACTCCCTAACCAACGATGCTCTAATTTTGGGATGTGCCCTTCAGTATATCACACTTTGGCTCCATGTTAGCAAAAATCCGGTTCAGTTCTGCCCCGACTGTCTCTCCTAAACCAAAATGACCAAGTGCTGTGTACTGGGCAGCTCTAGATCCTGGTTTCCAATTTAATCAATCAACCAGGTAGTTCAGTGCTTCTGTACTTAGCACCTTGTTGAAGGGGTCTGCCAAGCCCAGCTGTGAAGTTGAGAATTAGAACTGATCATAGGAGAGCTGCTGCTACCGTCTTTCAACCTTGGTCTGAAACAGGATAGAATAGGGCCTCAGCATGTAGCTCAGTGGTACAGCACTTGCTACATATGTACACGGGCTTGGGTTTGATTTCTCATACCAGGAAAAAAAAAAAAAAAAAAAAGAACAGGGGCTGGGATGTTCTTTAAGTCCAGAGGGTGGAGCTAAAATAGACTGGAGAAACTTTTTTTTTTTTTGTCTTTTTGAGACAGGGTCTCACTATGCAGTTCAGGCTGAACTTAGCTCACTTTGTAGCCCAGGCTGGTCTCAAACTCACAACAATCCTCCTGCCTCAGCCTCCCAAGTGCTGGAATTACAGGTGTGCGCCACCATGCCCGGCTTGGAGAAACTTCTAAATGCCCCCAGCACACAGGTAATTCTCTGCTTCCACTTCCATCTTTCCCTCCAGCCTGTTACCCAGAATTAAGCTTCTCAGCTGACTCTTTACAGGACCACCGATCGCAGCAACTCCTCACAGTTGATTCCTCTTCCTCCCATTCCAACTACCGCATGCTGCAATAATCACACTGAGGTCAAAATTCGATTCCAGGAGAACTCACATGTAAATGGTTGCGCAGTTCAATTAGCAGAGAAGCAACTCATTTCAAATGCTATTGGCTACTAGTCAGTGGGCATTTGGTACTGAATGAAAGGGCATAAGAAGAAATGACTTTACAGACAATGAGCAGGAGAGTAATCTAGATCTGAGCCCTTTCATGCTACAAGTTTAAAGCACTCTGTAAATTCAAAGCAAGCAGACAAACCCCCACCAGTTCACGCATGATGGAGACACCAGTCTCAGCAGCTAAAAGGCATTAGACACCATGCAGGAGGGTACCTCTATTATCTCTTATACTTTCAAATGTCTACAACAGACATTCTATACAGAGATCAGCAGAAATAACTGGAGCACTGGATATACCAGTAGAGCTCTTAAACATTTTGAAAACCTTGTCTTGAGAAGGCGTTTTTGAGCAGGTAGTGGGCAGAAAGACAGAATTTTCTGATGTGTGGGAGCCCTGTGCGGAGAAAACGCTCTGCCTAGTGTGGCGTGTGTGAAATCTAGGTGGGCTGAATGCAGAAGGCTGTTATCCTGGCTAGAAATGAAGGGAGAGTCAATCATTGAGAGAAATCTGCTAAGAAAGGCAAGGCCCAGGTTAGAACTGGGACCAGGAATCCAGCTGTGGACATCAAAGAAAATTTCAGGCTCCTGGTGAGGGTCTCTTAGGCATCATCTGCTCATCAGAATGCATCTTTTGTTTAAGTTTGCTTCTAATAAGTTCTATATGTTTTGCATTTGATGGAGAGAATTGGGCCTTTTCCACTCACTTTAGAGTGAGTTGTCATTGTAGGTATTAGAGAGTTGGAAGCTGTACTACAAGCAGTAAATTCCAGAGAGACAGACGAGGGAAGGTGGGTAAACAGCACCTGCCAAGCATAGTGCCTGGCTAGGCCTGATGCGGGGGGTGGGGGGATGGGGGCAGAGCATCATGTATGTGGAGAGTGTTTGGGGGTGTAAGCTCCTGGATGCAGCAACTGTCGTCTCTATTTTCATGGTGTTCTCATCCTTCAAGGTGTCCTGAGTCAAGCTGGGGAGGCCAGAGGGAGCTATAAAAATCTAGAAAATAATTCACGCTGCATAGGCTAAGTACCAAATCAATCATCCGGGCATTCACTGCTGTACAGTTCTTAGGCAGCACAGTGCAGCTGAAAGGGTTAGGGGAGACTTGAGACAGGAGAGGCACTTCGGGGGCTGGAAAAGTCTCAGCTTGGGAATGTGATCATTATGTATGGAAAACACGTACTAATAAAATTTTTTAAAAAATCTCAGCTCGTGAGAAGGCAGGCACTGACAGTTCAGCTCCACACAAGCTCCATGTGAGTAGGGGTGTTAATCCACTTTTTCACCACCTGGAAGAGTGCCTAGCACATGGGCTCTCAATAAATATTTGTTAAGTTAATACACAAAGTGGTATTTACTGAGCTCCTACTATGTATCAGATATTGGCATTACAGAGATAAATAAGAATACGTAGCTAAGATAGCTTCTAGTCCAGTGGAAGAGACAGAGGAGGATGTAGATGAATTCACATTAGTAGTGTAGGTGATGTCAGCAATCTGTGTTTTGGACTTGCGCAGCCACCAAGCCTGGGAATATTCTGCCAGTTTTCCTTTGTGTCTTTTACTGAGAAGAGAAGAAACAGAGCCCTCACACTATGCCTTTACGAATGAGGGCATAAAGGGGCTTAGGACTAATGAAACACTACTAGGTAATTTAGATGCAATTAGCTGTAAGGTTGTTTACTATGGCACTGTTTGTAACAGAAAATAATGAAAAGGAAAAATAACCACAAAATTATTGGCTAAATAAAAGATGGTACATCTACATAATGAAATACAATGCAGGGCTGGGGATTTAGCTCAGCGGCAAAGCGCCTGCCTGGCAGGCGCAAGGTCGTGAGTTCGGTTCCCGGTACCGGAGAAAAACCAAAAAAACAAAACAAAAACGAAATACAATGCAGCCATTAACACAGTACTAAAATGTGTATTGACACAGAAATATGTCTCCAATACCATGTATAGATTTTGAAAATGGAAAAGTCAAAAGAAATGCACATGGTACCATTCATTTTTATGTAGATAAAATCTTCCTTATGAAATGCCTGAAAGGATGTACTCAAGAAAGTTAAAGTGCTTATCTACAAATGCTGCAATTATAGGAGGACCTCTATCTCTCTCTTTCCTTCTCTCTCATTCTTTCTTGCAAGTTAACTCTTCTTACCTAGAACAAACATAGCCGGGTGTGGTGGCACATGCCTGTACCAGCATTCGGGAGGCTGAGGCAGGAGGATCGTTGTGAGTTCAAGACCAGCCTGAGCTACAAAGTGAGCTCAAGGCCAGTCCAAACTGCATAGTGAGACTGTGTCTCAAAAAAAAAAACAAAGAAAAAAAAAGCAGAATGAGCATAAATTATTTTGTATAAGAAAAATGTTACTTGAATTAATATAGTCCTTCCCCTCCACCTACTCCATATACACTCTGAACAAACATATTAAACTAAACCTCCTGCCTAGTTTATGTGAAGGATATGAAGACCAGGCCATGAAAGGCCATCTGCCCTAGAGACAGCCCAGCTGCAAGGTCAATGTCTCCACACTGGTCCCAGCCCTGGGCCATTTGTAGATTTGGCCCTAAACTGCCCCACTTCAAGACTTGAAAGAACTGATACCTGGCAGGTTAGATACCTAACATTCACAATACCTGGACTACCCTCTCTCTTTGTCTCCTTGTAGAATATACCCTCAAATGTACCATCATGCTACTGCAAGCTCAAATGACCTGCTTATAAAATGTCAGGCTCCAGAAACCTGAGTGTTTATTTATTATTTATTGATGATCTCTGAAAGGACATGTGCAGGAGAAAATTCTCTTTATGGCTGCGTTGAATAACTTGACAGCAAAGACATTACCCCCAGGAGGACAGAGAAAAACATGGTGGGGGACAGCGCGATAATGAAAACTTGCATGCTGAAGAATGGCCAGTCTTTATTTTTCCCCCTCAACATTTCTTCAGAATGAACCACCCAGATGGGCTGGTTTTATGATGGGAATCTCCAAGGTGCCTCTTGCCAACAGGTCTGCCAGTCAGCTGGAGTGCCGGGGGTTGGCAGTGACATCTATCAGTGACTCAAAAGATGTGCCACTCACACCCCAAGGCAGGACCTTCCCTCCAAGTGATTTTTGCATTTCTATAACCCTCTCTCTCTTTTCTGCTCTAACTAGGGGAGTTCTGGTTCTTGCTGTGGGTGATTGAAGCAAGGGGAGCCAATGACCAGAGCCTATAATTTGTCAAGAGTCTCCCAGGAAATCTAGGGGGAGGATTTTAATTAGCAAAAATGAGCACAAAATAAGTGTGCAAATAAACAAAATGTCTGCCAGTAAAGGAGCAGATACACAATGCCATACACCTACACTGGAATGTTATTCAGCCTTACAAGAGAAGAAATCCTTCCATATGCAACATGATAAATAGTAAAGACATTTTGCTAAGTGAAATAAACCAGCCAGAGAACAAATAGTTCACGATTCCAGTTATGTGAGCTACATTAACTATTCAAATGCATAGAAGCAGAAGGCAGAATGGTGATTACCAGGGGTGGAAGGAGGAGGAAAGGGAACGTTCCTAATCAGTGTGTTCTAGTCAAGGGTCAGTAATGCGAAATGATTAAATCCTAGAGATCTGTTGTGTGACATTGTGCTTATAGGCAATAGCAGTATATTGAATGCAAACATTTATCAACTGGGTGTCTGTGTTGCTTTGGGGGTTATTTTTACAGGTGGAACAATATAATACAGGACACATATTTTATAAGATTATTTATAATAGTCACCCAAAGAATGATACACAAAAGAGTGCAAGAAATCTGTTCACACACTATAGACCAAGAAATCTAGCCGAAGACCTGGATCCCATGGAAATGTCCTGCATGAATCCAGCGGAATACCTAGAGCTCATAACAATGCCTCCCACGAGTCCAACTGGAGACTAGAGACCATGACAACATCTCATGCAGGCCTATTTCATGGATCTGCACTGGGAAGGCCCAAAGGTCAGTGGTAGAATCTAGGAAGTCTGTGTCAGCGGGATGAAGGATCTGTGCTAGCAGGCTGAGGAATCTGCACTGGAGCCAGGAAACAATGCTCAAAGTAAGGACAAGAGCTCCTCTGAAAAGTATCACAGCCATCCTCAGCAACAGTGAAGTCCTGAGCTCCTCCAGTGGTGAAGGCACCTGAGATTCCATCAGGGAAGCCAACGCGGCAAGCTTTTCCAGGAGGCCAAGCTGTGCACCTTCTTCCCCTCCGGAGCCAGGAAGCAATGCTCAGAGTGAGGACCAGAGCTCCCTCAAAGTGAAATGAAGCTATTCTTAGTGCCAACAAGGCCCTGGAGGATGAAAACAGCTAAGTTCATCAGGAAAGCCAGCATGAAAAGTTCCTCCAACAGAACCAACAGCTCCTTACAGCTCCCACCAGCTCCCCACAGCCTCTCTCAGCTCCCAACAGCCTCTACTTCTTCTTCTCCAGTTCTGCCTCTTATGCTGCTGGCAACAATCCCCAGGTGGGCCTCCCACACCCAGCACCATGCTTACTCGGTTCAGCTGGGGGTTATAAGTTGACCACCAGCTGTCAATCCACTACAGTGTCTCTTATACTTAATGTTGTTATCAACATTTTTTAAAGATGAGCATAAGGCAGATATTGGAGAGCCAGAGAAGTCAGTGCCCACACGAATGATGGAAATGTGGATCCCTCCAGCCACCTCCCACCCCCCCACAACAAAGCAAGTGTGGTTTCATAGTGAGCAAGCCCCAGGGGAAGACACGGCAGGTAAGAATCCCCACCAGATCCTACAAGAGCTGGAAATGGACAAGGGACCTGGATGATCTGAAAGAAGACTGCATTTCATAATGTTTCCAAGTTTAGGATCCAGAACAAATGGAACAAAGTTTGTAGTCCATCTTTGCAACCAAGAACTGGAACTTTATGACCTTGCACAAATTGTTAACTTCTCTAGAACTCTATTTCCTCATCTGTAAAGTGGGGGGCAATAATGGTATCCCCTTTATAAGGTTAATGCGAGCCTTTAAAGAAATTGGTACAATATATGCTCAGATGCATTTGAGTATTGTTGAGTAGGAGTGTAATTTTTATGCCTTTATTGACATGGATGAATGTACCATTTTGGATGGGGAGTCAGTACTGCTCATCTGGAAATAGGCCTGGGCATGGGATAACCCTCATCCACCCATCCTTAGTCACTTACTAGGCAACTCCTATGAGCTAGGACAACTTACCTTCCCAAAAGGATGTCAAGGTGCTTTCCACAAGGGAGTAGCACCTTTGATCAACACCAGGCCAGCAGACACCCCAGAGATGGTGGCCCATTCACCACCCCGCTACGATGGCTATAACCCCATGAAGAATTATCTCAGACAGTAAAATACTGAAGAACGAAGACAAAAGTGGATGATAATAGCTCTGAACAGCAGAAGTGAGCAATTTTTCAAAAACAAACATTTTACCTAAGGAAAATCAGATGTCAAGTGGCAGACGGAAAAACAAAACAAAACAAACAGCAGCAAGTTGTAGCTCTGACCTCAGTTTTCCCTGCCAAGTATTATATTGCTGGCGTACAGAGGCTCAGATACAGAGGAGGACAGCCAGGCAGCGGCACCAGTGGGTGGGCCTCCAGGAGCAGAGGGCAGGGCCTGTGCCTTCCCTGAGCCAGCAGGGAGCAGTCGGCTTTCCATGAGGGCTGAGTCGAGTGGACTGAGTCCAGAGATTTTCAGGCAAGCTCTGCCAGCCCCCAGGGCCATAAATCACAGAAATGGAAAACAGGAGCGAGAAATAAAACCCGTGGCTTCCTGCAAACTGTCAGCCACTTTTTTTTTTTGGCTATAAATAACCATAGTTAAACCAAGTGCCCTTTGCACTTCTTGGTAAGGAAGTGTATGAAAGCATGTGATGTAAGGATTTAAATTGCCCTCCACCCAAATCTACTTAACCAAACAAAGCTTAGCTCCTCTAGTTTTAAGGAGAACCTGGGTGCACCTGCCCCTCTCCTACCCTTGCCATAGGCCTGGCCTACTAGAATAGCTTTATAGGGTCAGGTGGGTGCATAGTATCTTGGACGTTGAGAAAGACTGCCAATTAAGCATGGCAGAGGATAGGCAGCCCAGCTCTGTCTCTCACTATCCTGCAGGCCCCCAGCAGTCAGCCAAAAAGCAAGTGATTGAACCTGGATTTGAACCCATGTTGGCCCAGGTCTAACACTCAGGTGCCTTTTCAACAAGTACACATCACAGCTGGTCCAGAAACTACATCCCAAGTAGCAAACATGGCTGGTTTTGGAGTCAAGATTATTTTCTCCCTCTTTCTCTATAATTTTAAATTTCACCTTATTATAGAGTGGTCTGGTAGTCAGGCATCTGGACCTTATTGGTTCTGCATTGCATTTGGGTGATATTTCAGGAGCAAAAGAGCAAACACCATTTTTTGGAGTGGTCTAAGTGGCTGTCTTGTAACCAAGAACTGCTTACAGTCTCAGCACCCATTTGCATCTTTGTTCACAAGGGCCACTGCACAGGACCAAGTGACACTGTGGCAGCTGGTGGCGACCAATGTTTTAGAGTAATGTGAAAAGAGAAAAGTGAGAGGGGGAAATTGGGTCCTCTGGGTAGAATAAGCAAGTAACTGAACTTAAACACCCTCTGTGACAGTCTGTGCCTTGGTTTATTAACAGTAAGCATAGCATTAAATACCCTGGGAAGAATGTTTCTGTTCTCAATTCCAGGGGTAATTAGATTAAGTACTATTTAGCTCCCACTGCAATAAGTCACAATGCTAACTTTATCTTCAAACAAACGGGGTAGTTTCACAGAATTATCAGTGACAGCTCATTAAACTGGCTTTTGAAGATTCTGATTAATCATGGACTGGAATGTCTTAAACTAGCAAGCAAAGAACAAATGCATTAATATAATTTCAAAGCCCATTTCTATAAATAAGCCTTCCCTTCACTAGTATTATTGAACTAAAACTATCTTTTATATGTATAATTGAATCTGTGTTTCCCCATCACACCCTTAGCACATTCATTTAGTTTCAATGGAACACATCATATATTTTACAAAATTAATATTGTTAGCTTGAATTTTATTTGTATCTGTATGTAGTTAATATATTTGCTTTTTATTTACATGATTATAAGAACTGTAAGTGTATGACATTTATACTTAGGTTAATAGATGCATATATTAGAGAAACAGACAAATAAAAATAATTACATTCAAGGGTATAGGATCCTGAAAATGTCTTTTTCCTTTAAGTGGAATTGACACATTACTCAGATCTGAGCAACATTGACATAATGGAACCCCACTGGTATGTATGTAGGTTGTTTCCTGTAATTTGACTAATACAAGCAATATGCAATTAAATCTCTTCTGCAAGCATCTTTCTGCATTTGAACATGCCTGTAGGATAAGTTTCTAAATATGGCAATGCTAGGTCAAGCTGCAGATGAATCTACAATGTTCACAAATGCTGTCAAATTGCCCTCCAACAAGATTGTAATTATTCTTTCCAAACTAGGCATGGGATGTCTGATTCCACATACCCATGACACATTTTTCGTTTTAATTTTTAGTTTTATTAATCCATGTTGGCAGTGCATAATGATTATATTTATCATGAGGACTTGGTATGGTTTTTAATCTCTGCCATTCTGCTTGTCTGACAGGTAAATAAAGATACATCATAGTTGTTTTAATTTACATTTTAATAAAGAAGAGATTTGGCCTCTTAAAGTATATTTACTTAGCATTTTTCATTTCTTTATAGAATGTGGATAAACTGGTTCTTCTCAGCCTTTGCCGATTTTCTCTTATTATCCTCTTACTGATTTGTGAGTACTTTTTGTATACTGTCTCTTTATGAGGGGAACACTTATTAATTTTTATTTCTTCCTAGCTTCTGTATGGTAAATTATCTGAGTAAGCTTTAAAATTTTTCATAGTTTTTGTTTGTGTCTACTCTTCTTATAATTTCCTTGGTTACGATTAAAGATTGGACTTATTTAGACAGCATTAGAAAAGTATTGAGATTATTTACCTTTTCACTTATATCAACATAGTTTATTGAATAAGCTTTATTAATTTATAATAAATACTGCCCATTTATAAATTTGAAACTATCATATGCTAGACGTGAATTCTTCTAATATTCTTCTTGATTTCTTCTGCTGCATTGGACTATTGCACTATTTTCCTGTGCCAATACCAAGCCAATGTGTGTATTCAAATTTGGTGAGGCTAATTTGCCCACATCAATCTTTTCACATATTTTCAAAGATATTTTTATGGGTTTAATTTTCTGCATTAGAAGTCTGTAAAGTTTCCCTTAAGGGGAGATAGCAAATACTTTAGACTTTTTGTGATCTTCATAGTAACTACAGTACTCTGCCTTTATAGTATGAATGCAGCCACAGACCATATATAACCAAAGGAGTGCGACAATGTGCTATTAAAACTTTATCGACAAAGTAACAGTAGGCTGGAGTTGAGCAAGATGCAGATTGCTGAGCCCTGTGTCTAATGAACCCTATTATCATTTTCAAACTTTGCCCACCCAAACAATAAAAGTATATTGAACTATTACTTGAGATTGCTTAAAATTTAATGATTAATGGTGGAAGAATTAATCTTTTAAAATATTGTTTAAAATATCTGAAACATCCAAGAAAACATTCTTTTTGCTTTTCCCCAGCTGTATTTGTTCCCCAATAAGATTTGAAATTTTCTTCTTATAGCTCCTACACATTTCTTGTTAAGCTTAGTGTGAATTATCTTATCTGTTTATTATGGGACATGGAATCATTTGTTTCCATTGATTTTTGTTCAAGGTGCCTGTAGATCAGGGTTCAACCCACTAGTTTAGTACAAGGCTTATAATCAAGTCTATAATTGTCCCCTGGGTGGATAAAGATCCCACGGTATCTGCGTGCCTCTGACATTACGTACAACACTTGTGAAGAAGTGCAGTTTGCTGGGAAGAGAGTCTAAACATTTTTTGAGAGTTTCAAGCTCACTGTCCCTTCCCCTGCCCAAAGTATGAGATCTCCAAATAAAGTGGATAAAGGCAAGGGCTTTTGCACTGCAATGGAATCCAGATATAGGCGATGAGGAACATACTGACTGCTGGGCCAAGGAGACTGAACTCCACCAACCTGCTCACACTCTGCAAGATTAGGAGTGATAGGCAGGTTTAGGAAGGCTTTCCCACTGTTGTCATTGAGGGCAGTGCTGGCCGAGGGGTAAGGGGTCCAAGAAGGCTACCAACAGGGCGCTGCTTTCCATGGATCCAGAGCATCTCAGGAGTCGATACTTGGGAGAAGTACAGACTCTGCTATTAACCTGCTGTCTAAATTCCTTGCTGCATCCAGGATGCTTCCCATAACAAGTAAGTGGAGTACGTGCTCAGCTAGTACAGGCTGTGCCAGCCATAGGACCTCAGTGTATACCAGCTTGATTTAGTATACACTGACAGGGAAGGTTGTGTCCTCACATTTCAAAGGGATGGGGTACACTGAGAATGAGAACAGGATAACCCTGAGACCTCAGGCCAGATTTAAGCTTGAATATCTCTCTTGGGAAAGAAAAACTCTCTGACAGTTCCCAAGCTTTGCTTTCCCTGTCTGAAAGTCATGGATTAAAGAAAAGGGACAGAAGGTAAACAGTACTTACTATGTGGCAGGAGAAATTTTCTCCAAAAGCCCTGTGGCAGAGTGTATTACCATTGTCAAAGACCACATAGTGGTGAAGTCATAGGCTTGAAGTGGCAAATGTGAAATTTGAGCTAGGCAGTGTAAGTTACAACTCTGGCACCACATTGCTGTCATCTGCTTGCCTAGCTCACCAAGTATTTCAAACATGTCAATTTCCTACAATGGGCCTCTGGTTGATGTTCAGGGAATGGTAGTTGCAGTTTTCTAAAGAAGAAATTTCCTACCCATCAGAAATTGACCTTCTACTGATTGGCCATCACATCAGGAATTGACCATATCTTCATATTTCCATTAGGAACTGGACATCCATGACGATTATTCCAAAGGTTAATGCTGCAGCGGATGCCTGCCCAGAAGTCAAGCTGTCACAAGGCAGACTTCAGTTTAACTAGGTGTTACTCTTTAGTGGAAGGATGAACAAAGGATATAACTACCAAAAGCATCTCAAATCCAAGGACTCAGGGCTTCATTTTATCCATCTGGATAGAAGAAAGAAAGCAAAACATGGGCTTGAGGCAAACAGTCCATGTGGGTCCACTACTATGTACCAAGCACTATCCCAGGAACCTTCGGGTGTCTGTTCAGCTAAGCTGCATAACAACTCTGATAAGTTTCCTCGATTCTATTAATAGATAAAGATTCTGGGGCCCAAAGAGACTAAGAGAATTGTCCGGATTCCTGGGGTTAAGTGATAAGTGATAGATCTGGGATTCAAAAGCAGCAGCCATGGGTCCTTTGCATCAAACTTTAGTGCCGTCTCTCACCTGGCTACAGTCTGTCCCAGGAAGAGTGGCATATGCTCAGGACAAATTCTGTCTCCTTTGTAACTGAAACTAGTCTGATTCTGCTCCTGACAAGTCTCTTTGCTTTCCTTTAAACGATCATCCAAAGAGTATCTGGATAGAACTATTTGCCACTGTCCTGGGCTTGAAAGTCCAAGAGGAAACAAACACGGCTGTGTTCACAGGGCTGGGCATACAACCAAGGGAGCTTCACAGAAGTAGTGCCAAGATTGTACCAGCACAACACCTGCCAACAAGGTAGAGCCTCCATGTGAGGCAAAGAGAAGGTTACCTAATGCACATTGTTATTCTTTAGTCCTCTTGAGATGTCAGTGGGATAAAGTGAGGGACAGATTATTTTGAAAACCCCATTACTGGAAGCAAATGAGGCAGAGACACAAACATCAACTTGATGGAAGCTGCCTCCTATCTCCCAGGAAACTGCCCTTCCCAAAATGATCACTCACAGCAGTGGCCATCTGCCATGCAAGTACTTAATCATCAGACACACTCGTTTTCACATCCTGGTACCACCTCTTTAGTATGTGTGCCCTCTGGAAAGCTTTTAATTTGTGAATCTCCATTGTCTTCTCTCTAAGCTGGGTGCCGTGTCTACTTTGCTAGACTTCCTTGCATTTTAAACAAGGCCATTTAGTTAGCGTGCTTAGCATGACGTAGGGCTCAATGCAGCGGTTCCTCCCCAGAGCTAGAGTGACATGGTGGCCATGGAACCTTGAGGCCAGGACGCCACCTCTGGGTGGGAATGGTTGAAGAAGATAGACTGAATTGCCTCTCAACTGAGATGTGATCTCAGCAAGAATTTTATAGTTTTAGATAACTATAGCAATAACTTATTTTTTAAGCTTTAGAGTGATAAAGAACTAAAAGTTCTTCAGTTCCAACCCCATGTTACCGTGCTTAGAGCTTGGCAAACACGGTAGTCAGAATGGTCTTGCTAGTACATTACAGTGCCCCACCCCCATTACCAGGGGAAGGCTGAGGTCAGAGAGATTGTTCAGTATCACCACCATGGCCCTTTATGAGGGAATAGGACTCCTTCCCTGTTAACCCCCCTTACCTTGGATAATCCATCATGGGAGTGGCACAGATTGGGGATGGGGGAAGGTCAAGTTCACACTTCTCCTGCCCTAAGATTGATGAAATCCATTTCAGGCATCTCTTACTCTGATTAAAATACACTGATGATAGATGACCAAATTCCTTAGCATGCAGAGGGGGGTTACAGAGACAACTGTGATCATCACAGAAAAGGAACAAGATCGCTTTCTTTTTTTTTTTGGTTTTTCTCTGGTACCGGGAACCGAACTCATGACCTTGCGCTTGCCAGGCAGGCGCTTTGCCGCTGAGCTAAATCCCCAGCCCCCAAGATTGCTTTCTGAACCCTAAATATAGGGGAATGTCTGAGTCAAGAGCAATACAGCTGATGCATTAAAAGGGGTCTGACGGTCCTAGGGGTCACAGATAATGTAGGTCATCAGCCTGCTGCTTTTGTTTTCAGGTCAGGGCCTTAGCAGAGATCCTCGCATTCCCACACACAAAGTGGCAAGGCTGTAAAATGGGTTTAGCATCCTGACAAGCACCAGCCCTTCCTTATGTTCCTGTTCTTTTGTGATGGAAACATTCCTGCACATAAGGCTTGATGCATTTGACCATAATCTCCTTCCTTTCTACGCTTTCTTCCAAGGAATAGCCTAGAAATTAGTCACACTTCAAAGTTAAAATAAGTCCTCAAGTCTTTTCTCACAGGACCGTTTCTCTCCTAGGCCTCTTCTCTCCTTATGGAGCCAAAGGTTGGGCCTATACGTAGAATTGTAGATGTTGGAGAGAGAAGCAGGGAAAAATCCCTGGTGACAGCTCCGTGGCCTCCTTATGAGAGGACAAAGTAGGAGAATGCTTCTGCAGCTCAAGTTGGTTCCTGCAGTCAGGCCCCTGCTAGGGAGCTCCTAACAGGCAGTACAGGAAGAAGGATGGGACATTTCACAAAACATTCTGTCTGGACTGTGCCTGTCTGGAAAATAGCAGAAAGATGGAGCAGAAAAGACAAGGACCCTATAATAAAAGGATAAATCTCACTTTGCCCCTTTCTAGCTGAAAGACCATGGACAAATATTTAACTGCATACGGCTTCAGTTACACACTGCACGGAATGGGACTCATATCTGCATACCAATTGGCGGTAAGTGTGATAAGGGGTGGTGAGAGTGAAATGGGTGGTAGAGCATGGGAACTTGATAGCCATTAATCCCTTTCCCTCTCCACCATGAATCCTTTCACAGGATAGTAAAAGCAGCCAAGTGGGGTCTAATTTATTTTCATCTACCATTTTATTGCTCACTGGGCCAGGTGCCCCCCATCTCCAAGTCTGTGTTTGTCAACACCATCCTTTAAGCAAATAAAGAAAAACACGGCGATGCATTTTATGGTTCTCTGGAATTGGATTTTTAAAATCAAGCACCTTTGACCTACTGGCCCAGAGGGCTTATGAAGTTTATGGAGGTCAGTTAACACTGGCTGTTGACCTGGAAAAACCATGAATCTGCCTCCCAGGGCATCTCTCTGTGCCACCAGCTCGAACACACTTGCCTGAAGATTTGGAGTTACTGACATAATATCTTTGTGGGATTCTAGTTTCTGACTAAGATAAGAGTAGTTCTCACTCCAGTTACAATTTCAGCTGTGACTGTACTAGTGCTCAAACTCTCTCAGCCTGTTTCCATTAACAGTCACAAGCTCAGGGGTGAGTAACGGTGACGGACTGCGTCCCTGGCTCACCATGAAGATGAAATGCAGGAAGAAGGCAAGACCCGAGTCTCAAGCAGAGGACACTGTGGCTTGGGCTCCAAACTCCTTCTGTCCAGACCCGGCTCACGGGGCGTCACCTCCCACACACCTGCTTTGGCTGACCTAATTTCATTCTGATCTTCCTGTGCCTTTGACCTGGTCTTATTTATTGTCTCACTCAATCCAAATCCACTCATCTGCTCCAGAAAATCATAAGTTGGTTTTGATCCTTCTCTGAAACTCATTTCTTTTTGATTTGAAATGATTCAGTAAACATAATTTCAAATTGCTTCCATGGCTATTAACCAAGTTCACTCTGGAGTTCAATGTGACAGTGTGTACTTTCTCAGAATTCTATACATGTCACACACTTTCCAATGTCACAGCTTACAGCTGCATATGTTAACCTTTATAATTTCTTCCAGGGATGTTAATATATATAATTTTCATTTAAATTTCATTTTAAAAAATTTCAAACATATACAAAAGCATAGGGACCCCAACATAACCATCATTCAAATTCAATAATTGTCAACATTTTTTCACACTTTAGGAATATGTATTATATTCAATGATTCCAGGGTTCCATATGTGAGGTTTATTAACCACTGCTGTATATTGACATCTCTGGGAAACTCATAAAATATCCAAATGTTAGATAATTATCTTTTGACTTTTCAGACTACATAACTATGTGACCATCCAATAAAGCCATTCATTCTAATAGCGAATGGGACAGAATCAATGAAATTCTATTTTCCAATTTTCCAAACTTGATCTCCAAATATATATTTAAAAAATGCCCATCTAGGTATATAGTAAACATGAAGACTTATGTAAAAAGAATGGCATGGACATTGCAGCCATGTAGACCTGCTTTCACTTTTTCTTTTTTTTTTCAGGGTTCATTTTTTTATTTTAAAGAGAAAAATAAAACAATGATACAGAATTTCAAAACAAGATGATGGAAATTAACAATGGTTATACATTGCTATGTTATATTATTATAACATTACATTAACCATGGTTATTATATTGTTATCTTCAAAGTAGTTACTCAGATTATCAGATATAGGCATGTAACATTGGGCAAAAATATAAATACCAACTCTTTATATAAACTAATGAAAATGGCTAGTACAATTATCTTAGCTATCTTTACATATACATATATATACATATATAAATATACATATACACTCCTTATTTCTTTTCTCCTTTCCCTCATCCCAGTTATTGTTTCCTTTTTGAGCAGTTTCTTTCCCTTTCACAATGCCTATTGCACATTTTAGACCTTTTTTACTCTTTCAGTTTCTCACACTAGGGAGACAATACAATGTTTACACATGAGTCTTATTTACTTCACTTATGAGTATGGTCTCCACTTGCATCCATTTACCTATAAAAACCTTGAGTTTATCTTTCTTTATAGTTGATAATACTTCTGAGCAAATAAAATACCATAACTTTTTTATCTGTTCCTCAGTTGATGGGCATTTGTGTTGTTTCCAAAGTTTAGCTATGACAAATTGTGCTGATATAAACATAGATACACAGATATTGCTGTGATATGACGTTTTCAATTCTTCTGGAAAAATACCCAGAAGGGGAACAGCTGGGTCAAATGGAAACTGTAATCCTAGCTTTTTGAGGAATCTCCACACTGATTTCTACAGTGGTTGCACCGGTCTACACTTCCATCAACAGTGGAGAAATGTTCCTTTTTCCCCACTAGCCCCACCAGTATTTGTTATTGGTTGATTTTTTGATGATAGTCATTCTTTCTTGGGTGAGATGGAATCTCAGTGTTGTTTTAATTTGCGTTTCTCTAATGACCAATGATGTTGAACATTTTTTCATATATTTATTTGCCATTTGTATTTTTTCCTCTGAAAAGTGTGTATTCATCCCAGATGCCCATTTTTGGATTTAATCTATGAATTTTAGGGGTTTGATTTTAAAAAATTCTTTATATGCTCTAGATAGAAGTCCTTTGTCTGAGGGACACTTGGCTAAAATTTTTGCCAATTTCTAGGTTTTCTTTTCAATCTGTTGGTGATTTCCTTTGATGTGCAAAAACTTTTTAATCAGATGAAATCCCAGTTGTTGATTCTTTGACATATTTCTCATGAAGTTTGGTTTTTGTTCATGAAGTTTCTGCCTACCCCTATTTCTTCAAGATTTCTACCTATTTTCTCTTCCAGTAGATTTAGTGTTTCTGTTTTAATATTCAGATCTTTGATCCATTTTGACTTTAATTTAGTCCCTGGTGATAGACATGGGTCTAGTTTTAGTCTTTGCCATGTGGAAGACTAGTTTTTCCAGCACCATTTATTAAAGAAGTTATCTTTCCTCCAGTGAACATGTTTGGCTCCCTTGTCAAAGATAAGGTGACTGAGTATGTTTATAGTTGTGTCTGCATCTTCTAATCTGTTCCATTGATCCTCAGGTCTGTTTTTTGTCAGTACCATGCTGATTTTATCACAGCAGCTTTGTAGTATAATTTCAACTCAGGGATTGTGATACCTCCTGACTTGCCTTTGTTACCCAGGGTGGCCTTTGCTATTCTAGGTCTCTTGTGGTTCCAGATGAGCTTTAGGAATGTTTTCTCTAGATCTGTGAGATATGTTAATGTTATTTTGATCAGAATTGCATTAAATCTGTATAGCAATTTTGGAAGAATAGTCATTTTCACAGTGTTGGTTCTTCTTATCCAGGAGCAGGGAATATCCTTCCATTTTCTGAAATCTTTTCAATCTCTTTTATTAGAGGTATAATTTTTACTGTGTACATCTATAACGTCCCTTGTTAGACTGATTCGTAAGTATGTTATTATTTTGGATGACATTGAGAAGGGTATGTTTCCCTTAATTTCTCTCTCAGTGAGTTTGTTCTTTGTGCACAGGAATGCTATTGATTTCTGAGTGCTGACTTTGTATCCTGTTATGCTACTAAATATGGTTATTAAATCTAGAAGTCTCTTGGTGGAGTTTTTGGGACTTTTATGTAGAGTATCAGGTCATCTGCAAGTAATGATAATTTCACTCCTCCTTTCTTATCATTATTCCTTTTATTTCTCTCTCTTGTCTAATTGCTCTGGTTAATGTTTCCAGAACTATATTGAAAAGAAGTGGTGATAGTGGACATCTTTGTCTTGTTCCTGATTTTAAAGTGAAAGCTTTCAGATTTTGTCTATTTAATATGATGTTGGCTGTTGGTTTGTCATAAGTGGCTTATATCAGATTGAGGTAAAGACCATCTCTTCCAATTTTCTGTAAGATTTTTATCGTGAATGAGTGTTGGACTTTATCAAAAACTTTTTCTGCATCTATTGAGATGATCATGTGATTTTTGTCTTTGGCTCTGTTAATATGGTGTATTATATTTTTTGATTTGCATATATTCAATGATCCCTGCATTCTTGGGATGAATCCCACTTGGTCATAGTGTATGATCTTCTTGATAATTTGCTGCATTCTGTTTGCTAGTATCTTGTTGAGAATTTTTGCATCTATCTTCCTTAGGGAGACTGGACTGTAGCTCTCCTTTTTGGGAGGGTCTTTCTCTGGTTTTGGCATCAGGATAATACTTGCCTCCAGGAATGTGTTAGGAAGAATTTCCTCCCTTTCAATTTTATAAAAAATTTGAGGAGTATTAACATTAAATCTTCTCTGAATTTCTTGTAGAATTCAGCTGTGAATCCATGAGACCTGGGCTTTTCTTTGTTGGTAAGTTTTTAATTATGTTTTCAATTTTATTGACTGATACTAGATTATTCAGAATTGTTATACCTTCTTGATTCAGCTTTAATAATTCATATGTTTCTAAGAATCTGTCCATTTCCTCTGTATTTTCTATCATGAGTAAAGATTTTTGAAGTAGGTATTGATGATCTTCTCAATTTCTACAGGATCTGTAGTGATTTCACGTTTTTTCATTCTTTACTGCATGATCTGAGTTTTTCTTTCCCTTTTTCTGATAAGGCTGGTTAGGGTTTTATCAGTTTATTCTTTCAAAGAAAAATCTCTTCAATTCAGTAATTCATTGGATTGTTTTCTTAGTCTCAATTGCATTAATTTCTGCTCTGACCTTCATAATTTCCTTCCTTCTTTGTGCATTGTGCTTGACTTGCTCTTTTTGTTTTAGAAGCTTGAGGTGGAGCATTAGATGGCTTATTTGTGTTCATTCCATTTTCCTGATGTGAAAAATCACCACGATAAATTTACCTCTGAGTAGTGCTTTCAATATATCCCACAGGTTCTGGTAAACTGTAATTGCATTTTTGTTTGATTATAGATATTGTTTAATTTCTTCTTTGATTTCACCTGTGATCCATTGATTGTTCAGGAGGGTGTCTTTAATTTCCATATGTTTGTGAAGTTTTTGTGGTTTCTTTTGTCATTAATTTCCAGTTTCATTGTCCTATCATCAGGCAATATGCATGGGATAATTTCAATTTCTTTGCATTTACTTAAGAATATTCTATGGGCTAATGTGTGGTCTATTTTTGAGACCATCCTGTGTCCAGCTGAGAAGAATGTGTATTCTGATGTTCAGTGGACCTGTAAAAGGTCTACTAAGTCAATTTTTTCACAAGTTTGGTTCAGTTCTTTTATTTTTTTGCTGATTTTTGCCTAGATGATATATCCCTTCATGATAATGGGGTATTAAATTCCCCTGTTATGACTGTGCTATTGCTTATTTGATTTTTCATCTCTGTTAAAATTTGCTTATATAGTTGAATGCTCCCATATTTGGTGCATATATATATTTATGATTGTTATCTCTTCCTCTTGAACTTTTCCCCTGACAAGTGTATAGTGACCTTCTTTATCTCTTTTGATCATTCTGGATTTGAAGTTGACATTGTCTGCAACTAGAATAGCTACCCCTGTTCTTTCTGGGTTCCTGTCAATGGAGTATTATTTTCCATCCTTTCACTTCCAGTGTATGAATTTCCTTTTGAGTTGAATGTGTTTCTTGTATACAGCAAATTTTTGGATTTCTGTTTTTTGATCCATTCTGCCAGTCTTTTTCTTTTGATTGGTGAATTGAAGCCATTTACATTAATAGTTATAACTGATATGTATTGGCTTATCTTTGTTATGTTATTTTCTTGCTGTTGGTTCCCTGCTTTTCCCCTCTGTTTAATTGCTTGCCCTACTTGGTAGTTTCATTCTTTTGTTGTTCTTGGAAATGTGGCAATTTTTGTCACTTTCTAGAATATATTTCAGTACTTTTTGTGGGGTTGGTTTGGAGGTCATGAATTTCTTGAGTTGTTCTTTTCTGTGAAAGGGTCTTATTTCTCTATTAATTTTGAAAGATAGTTTTTCAGGGTGCAGCAACCTGGGTTGGAAGTTATTGTCTTTCACGAGCTGGAATACTTCATTCCAAGCTCTTCTTGACTTGATTATTTGTGCTGAAATGTCTGCAGTGATTCTGATGGGCTTTCCTTTGTGGGTGATCTGTTTCTTTTCTCTTAGAGCTTTTAATAGTCTGTTTTTGTGCTGAAGTTGTGGAATCTTGATTATTATATGTCTGGGTATAGATTTATTTTGGTTATGGATAACTGAAGTTCCATATGCCTCACTTAACTATATGTCAGGTTCTCTTGCCAAGCGTATGAAATTTTCTACTATTATTTCTGCAAATAGTCTGTTTATATCATTTGTGCTGACTCCTGATTTTTTGTTGATGCATGTTGGTTTTTTGTTTTATTTTGTTTTGTTTTGTACTGGAAATCAAACTCAGGACCTTGTGCTTGCCAAGCAGGTGCTTGCACCACTGAGCTATCTCCCCAGATGATGCATATTGATTTTATACTGTTTTTCTGTGCATCATTTGCAGCTGTTGAATTGTTATTTCCTGTTTCCTTTGTTATTTTTAAGAATTCTTTCATTTCATGATCACTAGCTGTCATCCTGTCTTCAAGACCTGAAAGTCTATCTTCAGTTTCATTCAAGTGTTTTTTACAGCTTTGAATGGAATTTTTAATTTCCTGGATATCTCTTTGAATCTTTCGTGCATTCTAATTCTTCCCTATATGGTTTATTCAGTGTTTCCATCATTTTCTTATGCTCTTCTTCTTCTTTTTTTTTTTTATCTCTGTCTCCTTTAGATATGTATGCTCAGCAATTCTTTCATTATGGGTGTCATTTCTTTTTCTTACTTGGGAGATTATTTCTGATCTGATTTCCTCCATAGCCTCCTGGAGTTGTTTCCTGCCTTCAGTTGCTATAATTTCAGAAATTTCAGCTGGGTGACTTCCTATTTCTTCTATGTTGATGTCTCCTGGATTTGTTCTAGGTGGACTGGAGGTCTGAGATTGCATTTTGCTCCTTTATCTTGACATTTTCTATTTCAAAATAAAATTTTCTTCTGTTTTCTGTAATGATCCTTTTGAGTTTTGATAATACACAGCTATGTTACTAGTATCAATGCCTCTCTAGGAAAAGTCTATTCTTTGTGGATATCTTTTGTGTGTAGGAGATTCTTGATTTGTGTCTGTCCCATGATCTTACCTTGTCCCAATTAATTGAAAGTGGAATGTTGGTTTCTCTTTGGCTCTGTCCCCAACCTGGGTTGGAACTTATTTTATTTCTTTGGTGTAGAGTCTGGTGAGGTTATTACCCCAGAGCTTCCCAATATTGGTACACAAGGGAGAATAGCTGATTACAACAGATGTGACATCCTAGCTACTGTAGTACCATTAGGAATAATGACAGCAGCAAGTACAATTTAGAAATTGACAAATTGTGGTAACTATTAGTTTTGTACTTCAGACCATAGGAGCAAAGTCTAAAGTTACATAACTAAACCCAGCATAAATTAGGAACTTGTACTCAAAGCGCTTCCCCTTGTTAGACTGAACTTACTCTGGGTTCCTCTGGAAGGGCCAGTTGCCATGTCTTAGGCACTTTCTGAGCTGGATGTGCCTCCCATGATGTAGGGCAATGGGTCAGGCACCTAGGTTCCTCTGGATGGAAGCTCCTGTTATAGCAGAGAGGCAGTAGGCAGGTTCTCTCCCCTCCTTTGGATCTCACCACGGCTCTTGTGATAGTGGAGGGGCAGTGGGAGAGATCTCTCTCCTCCCTCAGGTCCCCAAACTTTAAAATTTTATTCAACCTATTTCATATCCTTAGTTATATCATCTTTCTCATCTTTAGTCTTGCATACTTGTGCTCATTTTCCTGATTATATCTAAAGCAAGAATGTCCATTTTATTGGTTTCTTCACATGCACATTAGACTCACTTTTAAATATTAATATTTCTCTGTGTCCTAATACATTAATTCTTATTATATTTATGGTTTATTTATTTCTAATTTCCTCAAATTTCTCTTTTTCTAACTTCTTATGTTGACTTTTTTCTATTTTAATTCTTTCTCATTGCTTAAGAAAGCATTTAAAGCTACACATGTTCTTCTAGGGCAGCTCTGGTCACCTTCCATAAGTTTAGGTCTACACCATTGGTCCATTAATATCTTGTTATTTCGGTTCTGATTTTCATTTGTGCCCAAAAGTCATTTTTTTTAGGAATTTTATTTAGGAATTTTTTTGAAGAATTAAAAATGTCTGTTATATTATATATTGTTATCTTCAACGAGGTTGCTCAGATTACCCGATGTAAGAATGCAAGATTGATCAAACAATTAAAGACAATAAAAAGTAATAAAAAATATTAGAAACAATATACAGGGTTTCACTAAACAAGATGGTAGGAATTCAACAATGGTATATTGCATATTGTCTTCAAATTAGCTATTCAGATTGCCAGATATAAGCATGCAAAATTCATCAAGAAAAAAAAGGTAAGCATTAACTGTCCCTTTCAATAAACCAATAGACATCAGCTTGTTAGAAAGCTATATATTCTTTTCTTTTTGAATGATTAGGTTTTATGTTGCATTGATTTAATGATAAGTACTAAAATATGATCCTGCACTTACGAAAGATATCCTATTGCACTTCTGACAAAGCAAGAGTTTGAAGCATAGTGCAGTGAAGGAACCAGCTTAAATAATTTGAGGAAATTAATGATGAAACCAGATAAGAGGTAGGGGGAGCAGGGAGAGTCAAGGCCTTTTGCATAAGCAAATGCTCCTCAAGACCTTTGTTCAGTAAAAGGTACTACATAACGATTGGTGGTCTTTTCTAGGTCTAGGGAGGGAAGTGTTTTGGAAGAGTTTACTGTTTTCAGCTAAAGCATAGTGTGAAGGTTGCCTCTGTCTGGCTGAGACAGAACCTCCACACCATGCTTTGCTCCCTGTTCACATTGGTTCACACTGGTTCACTGGACATGGTATCAGGTAGCCAGTGGTCAGTGTTGTATTTTTCAGATTAGATACAGAGCAACAGAAGCAAAGTTCCCTACAGGGTCCTCTGGGATTGAACATGAGCCTTCCAGGTATAATAACAACACCTAGAGATCACACAAGCCATGTCCAGAAAGTTCAAATGTCACACAGCTCCAGAGTGACACTCCATAATCATGACATGCAACCTCACAAAGTAGTTACCATCCCCTTTCATACATTAAGATATGGAGGCTCAGAAAGATGAAGAAACTTCCCCAGGTCAGGGTTCATGGTGCAAAATGGTCCCTCCTACAAAAGGGTAACAAAGTCCTGCAAGAGGATGTGGTGGGGATTCAGAAATTACTGTTTCAGGAGGGTATCTAACATGGTTACTTAGTGATGGACTTGTGGGACTCTTCCAGGGTCAATTTACAAATTTAATCTTGAAATGTTTTCTTTGCCACACTCTTCATATATGTCTCCTGCTTTCTACAGTGAGGAGTAAATATTTCTGCTTCTCAACGTGGTTGTGATATTTGAGCTTTAGGTTATAGTAGAGACCAAACCTTTAGGGTGGTGGGTGCTAGATTAGCATAGACTGGGGGTGGGGTCTCTGCCCTTTTTGGCGTTTGGATCTCAGGTGGGAGATGCTGGCCCACCTTGTGCAGAGACATTCAAGGGCTGGCACTGGAAAGCCAAGGAGACCATTAGTCCAGGGTTTCTACACAGATGTCAGCGGAGGCCTTCCAATATAGGTGGGAAAGATAGCTTTGCTCTCAATAGCCTCACAGCAATATGGAATTTTCTTCATTATGCACATAGTCAACAACTCCCAGCATTCCAAATTATGATTTAGGCCTCTGTGACCAATAGAAATCACAGATATTGCCAGTGGACTCAAGAGTCTCAAAACATCATTTATATTCATTAACACTTCGCATTACACCCACATTACACTCACAAGTAGATCTTGTCACTTAATGTGTTAATAAGTAACCATGTGTTTTTACAAGGTCACCAATTTTAAGCATTCTGGTAACTGTATTTCAATAATTGCCTTTATAATCCAATGTATTTTATTTTGCTGATTAAATACAACATTATTCTAAGAAGTTCAGAGGCTCCACTAGACTCCTCCAGAGGTCCCTGTTATACAAAAATGTGTTAAGATCCTTGGTTATGGATAATGAGACAAGCCAGAGAGAAATGATTCACCCAAGTTCACACACAACAGAATGGGTAAGGAACCCATGTTTTCCATGCTCTTAGAACGAATGCAGAGATACAGAAAGGTAGTGGTGACCAGATAGTTCAGTTAGGCATGTTGTGATCCACAACCCCGTGGGTACAGGTACGGCTCTGCCAGGATGAGGTGAGGGAAGATGCAAAACCATCTTATATAGCTGCATCCCGCAGCCAGGCAGGCCTCAGGACAGGAACTACAAATATTTATGATTTGTTTTCCTGCAGTCTGCTCACAAGGAACCAAGTAATAGATTAAACAATCCTCCAATGCTCATGTGAGAAGGTGGCGGCACTTAAAACCCACATCTTTACACATATTATATTTCAGCAGCTCAGGGAAAGAACAGAATACTTCAGTATCATATCTCACAGGGTTGGGCACATCTGCCTGCTTAATAGGAACCCCTCAACTCAGACTACGGCTCTTTCACCTGCTACCCGGGACTTGCTGAAATCAAAGGCCTAGAACCAAAAAGAAAGTGCTCCTCAGAGGAGCATGTCCATGTGTTCAGGGAGCACTCACATCATCAGGGCCAGCAGTTTGCACACTGGGTTCCCAGGATGCCATAGCCGATGCTCATCATCCCCCTAGCCTTCCCTGCCCCCTGCCTGACTCATGCTGCCCTTGGTGAGCCCCCGATCTGCAGAAATCCTTCTCTACACTCCTTGACCCCCACCACATGAATCATAATAACCAGAATAATAAGAGAGTAGCAATCCCTGCAGCGTGCAGGCAGAAACTCTCAATCTATAAGGAGGCTTCATCCTAAATCACCACTTCAAGTACTGTGTAATCCAGGTTAGGTGAGGTCAGAATAGGCTTCTGGGGTACCTGAAAGAATGAACATTTTGGTTGAGTCTAGAAGAAGACCTGTGGGAGAAAAAGGAGCTCCAGCCAGAAGGAATAGCACATGCAAGGCACCATGGCAAAAACACACTGTGGCCCTGGAAGACCATGGCAGAACTTTGTATCTGCCCAGTACAGAAGGCAATTGCATGCTGTCCTGGTTAGGCTGTGACAGTCTGAACGGGTTTTCTCGGGGGGCAGAGTTTTCCTCGATATTAAAGCCTGGCAGCAGTTCTGATAGGCACAGGAAAGCAGATAAGATATTCTTGGAAGGAGCTTCAGCCTAAAAGAGAGCAGAGCAAAGACTTCCCACTTCTATCTCTAGAACACCTGCCCGAAGCCTGAGAAGGAGCAGAGATGCTAGATCCCTCAGGACATCTGGAAAGGATCCCTGCTTGGAAAGTCTGGACTAGGAAAAATTAAAGGGAATAAGAAAATTGAGATTCTGCAGTGCTGGGATGTTTAGCTTAATGTTTATTTCTCATTGACACAACATTGTAAAGCGTGGGGCATAAATGGATTTGGAGATCTGCATTAGCAACTGATTAATGCTCCAAACTAAGGAAATGTGTCTTCTGCATGCATCTATTTATCTGCCTGCCTTTTAATTCCTCTCCTTTGAGTTTTTACCTCCCACATCGGTGGCAAAATAGTACTTGAGCCAGAGACGCTCACTAAGAAAAAATGACCAACGTGAGTACTGACATATAAACTGAGAAGGCTCCAGCCTTTGAAGATGAAGAACAACCAGAGAAGCATTAGAGAACCCTGCTTCTTGAGCCCTAGCATGAGTAGGTGGTGTCTCCTGTTTCCCTCTGCTCAGGGCTGCCCTCTTTCAGAGCCTTTATGCTATCTGTTATGGTTGAGATCTAAAGAGTCCCCCCAAACCCTCACGTATTTGGAAAGTACTTGGATCATGTGGGCACTATAATCACCAGCAGATTAATTTGCTAGAGTTCATAGCTGACCTGCTGTTAGCATATGGGGCCTGGTGAGAGGCAAGTCATTGGGGATGTGACCTGGAAAGGTCTACCTTCCTCCCCACTTCCTCGCTTCTCTCATTGACCCCTCACTGCCATGGGTTGAGCACCTCTCCTTCTGCCATCCTGGCTCTACTTGGAAAACAGCTGACTATGGACAAAAACCATGAGCCAAGATATACTTCTCCTCCTTGAAGGTGTGGGTTTCAGATACTTTGTCCCAGAGACAGAAAAGTGACTTAAGATACCTACTCCCATGTCTCCCTCTCCAGCTGCCAACTCACTGAGTGCAGGGATCATCATTCCTCTTTTTTCAGGCATCTGGTAAGGGACCCAGCCCCAAAAGATGCTCAGGAAATGATGAATGAATGAAGGAAAGAGTGTGCCATGAGACTCAGACCCAGAACAGCACCTCTGTGTATGAAGTTCAATTGTCCCTATGTTTACTCACCGCTGTGATTAACACCAGTTACCCTCCAGGTCAGCAACAGCAGACTGCTCTGGATCCAGGACATGCTGTAACTCTCAGATATAAAACCTCCCCTGGCCATGTCTCCCTTAGGCCCCATGGTTCTGGTTAGCCTCTCATCTGACTCCCCCGTGCCAGGGGAGGCTCAGAATACTTCCCCAGAGAGTGGCAGAGACAGGACTGATCTTGAGACCCAGGGCTTTTTCTAGAATCTACGCATTACACAAGCCTGGGAAAATCACGATAGGCCCTGCCCTTGTGGATGTCATGTGTAAGAGGACTTCGGGGACTGTGTTTAAGCATCTCCCCAACACAAACCCTTCACCCTGTGACAGCACATCTTACCAGACCCTCATGCCCAAGCATATCTGGAGGACTGGCCTTTCAGTTTTCACAACAGTACATGGATTATGCTCCAGAGCTAGGTGATTAGCAAAGAATGGAGCCAAACATCCACTGGATTCTTTCTAGATACCAAGGACCTTGCTCAACTATAAATCTGCTGTTTAACTCTCCTCGGAGTCCATGAAGTTTTCATTATTCTCACTTTTCAGATGAGAAAACAGCCTCAGAAAGATTAAGAAGTGTATTAAAGCCCATAGAGCTGGTAGAGCTGGCCAGTGGCAGGATTAAGGTGTGCTCAGGTCCCTTCTCTTGGAAACACAGCTGCCTTCTTGGCTTTCCTAGTGATCACACAACTCCTGGTCAGTTCCTCTCCTCTCCACTCTTCCTCACGCCTACTCTACGTGTCTTATGAGCTACCTTCCAAACAGTTCCCAGATATACAGCCCAGGCTCTTAAGGTCCCCAGAGTCAGTCTTAATTCACATTTCTGTATTTCCTGTTGCCCAAGGCCCAGCTCAAAAACTACTTTCTAGAACAGCTGGCCTAAACTTTGAGGAGAATTACTGGTCTTTTTTAGCAGCTAATAAGAGGTATAGACCATGCCTCCCAAGGAAAAGCAAACCTGGGCAATACTTTCTACAGCTAGCACTCCATTTCTGGACTTTGCCATTTCCAGCTATTGCCGCAATGATCACTACTACAGAATGCAAAGCTCACTAATGGTCCTTCATTCCTTAAACGTAGGATGCATCTTTGCGTCTCCCTCTCTCAAGTTTGTTCAAGTCATTTCTTCCCCCCACAGTGCTTCCTCCATTTGCATTAATAAAATCCTAATGAGATCTTAGTGACTGATCCAAACCTATTTCCAGTGCTACTGGGCTAAACACAAACAGGCCTTCACCCACAGCTCCTCACATGGGATTCCTGCACCCCACTACCTAGAATTGGGACCATATCTCACTTCCGCCTATTCCAATTTGATACTGGCTTAGTCAGTTCACCACCTCTTCCTTCGGTGAGCAGAGTCCAGGAAATTGCAGACATACAGTCATTAGTTTTTCAATTTTAAGAAACAGAAAAATGGAAACAGCCATCTTTATTTCCAAATGAAAGTTTCCAGAATGGTAACAAATGGACTTTTTATCTGTGTGCCACTAATAAGGCCTTGCAGAGCAGACATAAACCTAGGAAGATTATCTCTTACCTTTGCCATCTGTTAAAAATGCAAGCGTTTGTCCCCACTTGTCCCCACAGTTCCTGACTTCCCACTTAAATTTCTATCTCTCTAGTAATGCTAACCCAGTTTATACAAAAATCTATGATTTCAAAGTAAGGTCAGACCCTGATAATTAGTTGTGATCCATATTTTGTATCTGATAATTAGCCTATAGCCACAGTGATAATTGGGCCCTACATTTTGGGGAGGTGGTATATTTTAAGCAAGCAAGGTGCTCTTCACTTGCTCTGATCTTGTCTCTGCTTTGTGAAGAGGTTGTTAACAGGAGAACTACAACATGGGAGGAAAATGAATGCATTTGCTCTTGAGGATGCAATTAAAACAGAATGTAAATATGACTAAGAGGTGATTAGCTTTTTTAGAAATCTTATGCAGGAAAATCAATTGCTGGGATGTAACATTTCTATGCTATTTATTTTGGTGGCATCGGTGACCAAAGGGATCTACAGAGAAAGGTTGCTGTTATAGTCAGCGAAGGCCAGAGAGGGCAGGGCCTATGAAAAGTGCCCATTTCTTTCCAGCATACTTTGCCCAGCTGTGAATCACTTGCTGTTGCAAATGCTCCTAGCACAGCTGCCACATATGCACTAGTTTTGGTGATTCTTTTCATTGTGACACCGCTAGAATGGTATTAACTCAAGGGTCAGGAGACCTGGGTTCAAGTCTCAGCCCCATCAGTTACAGGTGAGTGGGTTGGATTATTCTCACCATTGCTCTGAGCCTCAGTTTCTTCACCTGCAAATGGGGTGGGGTGTTATGACTTATATCTAGATGTCCCCTTCAAAGCCTCCCTCGGTCATACGTGGGGTTTTTTCAGAGGTGGCTGGATCTAGAATATGTGGTGCTGGGATTGATTCATGGTACAATGCTAGGACTAGGGGTATGAGTGCCACCTGACCTAAGTGCAGCTACTCTGGATAAGCTATAAGGGACAGAAAGTGGTTTGCCACTTGTTTTGCTGTCTTCTGCCTGCCATGAACTGTTTCTCCTCTGTGATGCCTCTCTGCTATGCCACCCTGCCTGGGAGCCAGCTGATTATGGACTGAAATCTCTACAAACTATGAGCCAAAATAAATCTTTCCTCCTTTAACTTGGGTATTGGGGATTTTGTCTCAGCGATGAGAAAAGTAACCTAAGACATGGGGATAATGACACCTGCCTCATGGAATAGTTAGAATCACATGAAGTAATTCAGGCCAAGCTCCTGGGACAGAGAACAGGCAAGAGAGATCCAGCGAAATTGCTTGTGAAGCTGTGGAGTGTGGAGAGCAAGAGAAATCCTTCATTCCAGGAGGAGACTCTAGCATGAAGCAGAGTATTTTAAGAAGGGGTACTCAAGAGGCAGGATGCAGGGGTTACAGTGGTGTACAACTGCAATCCCAGAGAATCTCAAGTTCAAGCCCAGCTTGGGCAATTTAGTGAAAGTCTGTCTCAGAATGAAAAAGAATTTAAGAGGCTGGGAATATTGCGTGGTAGAAAGGCCCTGATTCAATCTCTAGCACTGAAAAAAAATGTCAAGATGCTAGGCCCACTCTGCCCTCCAAGTCCAAGCCATGTAATCTCGACCACTGCTATCAGACTTTCAATAACTATAAAATGATGTTTTTCGCTAAACCATCTCAGAAGTACTATTCTAGGAATCCAGCATTGCTCAACACTATAAAACAGTATTCATAGTTCCCAAATATTTTGTTACTAAGTAGTCTGAATTTCTCCCTGTATGACCTACTCTCAGTCTAGTCATTTAGGTCCACACCTATAGATGCCTGGAAATACACTTCCACTAGGAAGTCCAGTTTGTATCCTTGAAAGGCCAAGTTTTACAAAGCTCCTTGCTCTTCTTACTGCACCTCCTTGCAGCAGCTCCTCCCTACTCTGCCAATGTGTGTCTCGGAACACTTGTTGAACCCACTGTTTTCTGAGCCAAGCTCCCCACCCAAGCTGAGGATACAGAGCTCAGTTCTGTTCTTAGGAAGACTGGACCCCAACTTCAGGTGGTGCAGAGAAAACAGAGACAAGGCCAACCCACAGGGCACAAAGAGGGAAGGCTTCCTAGAAGAGGCAATGCTTGAGTTGAGTCTCGATTTTCCAACCATTCATCCAACAGCAGTAGACAACTATTTATTAGTCATCACTGAACAATGCCACGCAAATTCTTAAATCAAGCAGCCACCGTGGCTCACTCTATTCCACATTCCATTATGTTTCTACCCTTCCATCTCCCTGACACACCTTCCCCCCAGGTGGCTTGGCCTCCCTGGTGAACCAGCCATTCTGGTTCCTCAAATTTCCCCTCTATGCTGAGCCCCTTTCCCATCGATCTTCAACCAAAGGCCTGAGAACTCTCAAGTTCAGCTTCTTGCCAAATCTTTCCTCAGCTGTGGCTCACACCTGACCAACGCCCAGCTACTTCACAGAGCTGCCTCTTGTGTTCCTACTCAGACTCCAAGGTCCTTTGAGCTGGAAATCTCTTCTATTCTCTCATTCCTGAGTGTACCAAGGACACTGAGCAAACTGAGGAAGAGAATAACCAGGCTCAGAGAATGAGCTGCTCCTCCTCCTGATCAGCAGTTTGCCTTGTTTGTTCTCTTGCTCCAGGAGACAGAAGAAAGGGATGCTGTGCACCTCCTCTATGTGAGGTCCTGTGTTGGATGATTCAATTTTATCCTGCTCAGACTCTCAGCACAACTCTGGAAGGCAGGCATTATTTCCTTTGTTGGGTATAAAATATACCAGCGCTTGAGGAGGCCTCCAGTTAACAAGTCCATGGTCTCACAGCCAGGAAATGGCAAAATTGAGAGATAAGCACAGCTATGTGATTCTGACATCTCAGCTAATCTTCTTCCTGCAAGATTTTTCTTAAGAACACAGGTCCTTTTCCACCTCCAAAGATGTTTCTAGTGCTCGCTTCAGCAGCACATACAAAAAGACATATCTAAATGGTTTGATCTAGAAAGATAAACAGAACATGTTGCCCTGTGATGGTGACTCAAAACCAGGTCAAAATCCAGAGGCTCTTCAAGAAAGAGGGTGCCCCTCCAAGCCAGGGTTTAAACAAACAAGATAATCTGAGTAGGAAAATGGTTTCCACACATTGCTATCCCTCTCTGGGAATACTTAGATAGGGAGCAGCAGGTGATGCAATGGAATGAAATTCTGAGGTTAAAAAAAAAGATGAAAATGGAAGTTTTACACATCACTGAGCTGCCTTCCTATCTGGAGGGAAAACCCAACATTAATAAAACAGAAAACCTTCAACAAAATCAAAGCCAATTTTTCTGTCAGGTTCAGAAACAACAATACATAACCTACAGGCGTATCCCAGGTATGCTGCAGAAAGAGCCAGGTTTCTGAGAAGTTGGGTGGAAATGAAATTTGGGGTGAACTCGTTCTTGCTACCCATGTTAAGTGAAGCTGTCTCTGTCACTGAGGAGTAAACGGGAGTCATGCCTCTGCTGACGTCAGCTTGAAGTTTTTCTTCTCAATTCCCCTACTTCCCTGTTCCCATCCCAAACAGGGTCACTCTTGACAGACTTTTTCATAGGGCTACAAGGATACGGCAAAGTGACAGCTTAAAGTTCTGGGCATTGGAAAGGTCTCTTTGGTCTGCTCACCCTTTCTAAACCTGATCCCTTCTTGAAAGCCCACTTCAACCTCCCCTGCTCAGAGAAGGCAATTGGCAAATACTTGTAAATGTGGCTCCCCGCACCTGTTGAGTCTCCATTAAGTGACAAGTCCTTTACCTGGCCCAGCTCACTTCATCACTGCAGCAGCCCTTTGAGGTGGACATTACTGGATCCACATCACAGATGATATAGCTGAGGCCCATGGAGGTGACCCAGGATTCTCCCACAAAGCCCCACATCGAGGAGAAGCAAGGATGGAGGCAGAACTGTACACAAGGGAGGGACACCACAGAGAGGGAGATCAAGAGGGTGTGGGAGGACAGACAGCAGGAAAGGCATGAGGCAAAACCCGGCTCCTCTATTGCATGCCTGCCGTGAGCTGGCCCTGGCCAGCTCTGCACACATCCTGTGATGGTGACTCAGGTGAGCAGGCAGCTGCTCCCTATCTAAGTCTTCCTAGAAATGGATAGGTAAACGTAGCTATGTTTACCTCTCTGGCCACCCTCTGCACACACCCCTTCCGGGCATGCTCACCATCATGCTGGAGGCGCCTGCTGCCCTTGAGACTTGCCGCGGCCTTCCATTCATCATGCCAGTGAAAGCTGGAGAGAGAGTAACTGTGGCCCTGACCTCTGTCCCCACTCAGTTGACCAGCAAGTATATCCTCACACACAATCCAGTAACTCCAGAGACCAGGAAGGGAACTAGATTGCTTTCCTCTAATAAAATTTATGGTGTATACAAATTCAGTTACATCATCCTGTGTGCTGACACTGGCTGGAGGGGCCAAGGTCACTTCCACACATCCATCACCAGGGTGCAGAGAGCCAGGAGTGTAAAATTACCTCCACCCAGGACCCAGACAATGGTGGGAGCAGAGCAGAGCTCCTGGCTATGAGGAGTGCGTCTTGCACTGCAAAATGCTTGTGTCCAAATCTCCTGTCCTCCTGACACCCAGGAGTGACAGAGGCCAAGTGGGTGCACTGAGGATCCTGAATGCCCGCCCAGCCACGGCAAGGGCCCTGTGTTCCCCTCTGCAGGTCCGTGTTCAGCTGAGTCAGCAAATGTCACTCGTTCCCTGCTCTGCACAGAAACAATAGACTCTTCAGACCCAAAGTGCTACATGCTATTTAATCCTCTCAAAATCCTCCCTGTATCAATACAGTGCCCCTAGAGAAGGAAAGAAGGCTCAGAGAGGGTAGGTAATGTGTCCAAGGCCACCCAGCCTGTGAATTGATAAACTGTTGGCCAATAGACCCAAGTTCATTGGTCTTCAGAGCAAACAAAGGAATGGATCTTTTCACACTGAGCAGTGGAGCAGAGATGTTTGCCTAGAGAGACAAGGAAGGGCTACATGTCAAAAGCACAGCTCAGAGAGACACTTCAGGGTGGTGGGAGGTACAATTTACTAGAAATAAATGCGATATTTTAAACAAGTGACCCCAGGGATTTCTATAACCTGGTAAGAATAGACTCATAAGAATAAACCTATAAGGGTGATGAAAAGCATGTGGGACCTTGCAGTTGATTGACTGATTGATTTTTGAACCGGGGTCTTGCTAAGTTGGCCAGTCTGGGGTCAGACTTCTGCTCCTCCTGCCTCAGCTTCCCAGAGAGATAGGATTATAAGCATGACTTAGCACACCCAGCTCCTATGATGATTTAATAGCAGAAATATTTGAAGGAAATATTGGGCCTGTGCACAGGCTCACTCAGCCAGGCCCAGAGAGGGATCAACAGACTTCAGCTCTCCACTCCCTGAGGGCATTTGGCTTCAACCCAGAGGAAACTCAGAGCCTCTGATCCCATTAAAACACAATGGTCCCAGATGTGGTTTCCAGGCCACAGCATCAGCATCTCCTGGGAACTTGTTACAGATACACATTCTCAGGCCCAATCCAGATTCACTGCATCATCAGTTCTGGACACATGACCCAGAGACCTGTGTTTGCCAAGCCCTTGTAGGTTTTCTGATGCAGCTCAGTGGAATCAAAGCACATCCTGTTCTAAGGCAGTGATGCTCATGCCCAGGGACACATTTCCATCACCTGAAGGATTTTTACAAACACCCAGAACCCAGCCCATATCCCAAACCAATGCCATCACCATCTCTGATGTAAATGAGCTGAGACTCCGACCTCAACAACATTTGAGACTTCTTAGGTGGTTCCAGGCACAGTCAAGTTGAAAGCTACTGCTTGACAGTCCCCACAGGGCGTGGAGAGCCCGGGGTAAGACCACTGATGAAGAAACATGAGTGGATTTCCCCTCTCCATGGCCTCTTGCAGCCACATTCAGCTCTGTATCTCCTTCCCACTTCCCTGCCTGCTCAGCAGGTACAGGTGGGGGTGAACAACTGGAGAAAGCTGCTCAGGAAGATTCTCAAACTGGATCAGGAACGGACTGAAGGCAGGAAGGGTTTCAACTTGGATTTTAATGGGCTCCATAAAAGTCTGTGATATTTCATCTGAGTCCGGTTGTTTCTCATTCATCCGAAAAAGTCCTGAAGGTCCGCAAACTTGTGCAAATTGCACATGCCACAAGATTGATGGCCTCTCCCGACAGCTTCTCCCTGATGCAATTTGCTGCTAAAACCCCAGTTCTACCAAGGACCTTGAAGCTGTTCACAACATCAGCCAGGTCTGGGCTTTGACGGGCACTAGAGGCCATATTTCCTGCTCCCTTGGAGGTGCAGGAGACCCTGAGCACAGGCAAAGGACAGGCGCAAGCAGGCCAGCGCCCAGCCAGGGAGAGTTAGAGGCTGTGCTGAATCTAGACAGCCTCCAAAGGTGCCCTCGTGTGCTTCTGCTGTGGTTACTTAAGTGCTGTATTTCTTTTCTTCCTGACACTCCATATTCTGGTTCACCTCAGCCTGTCCTTCAAAACCTCAACTATAACAATAAACAGCGTGTTCCAGGCCCCATCCCCCACCATCCTCCACCACCCTTCTCTCCAAGCCTGAGGCTGAGCCCTGCTCTTCAACGGGGTCCATCTCCGCACCTGCTAACTTCTCTTATCCTTTCCCCTTCAGCCTGAGTTTGCTAGGGGCTTCCATTTTGCAAGACCCGGATGCTTCCCTATCCCTTCTTGGTGTCCTCTAACCTCACCCACAACTTTAAACCCTATGCTGTTGCTGTGTTTATAGGTCAAACCATTGCAGTGTCATATGGCTTCACCTAGTAGATGGTGCTTTTCTTAAATTTCCTCCAACCACCACCTGTGCATGGGTCTGTTTAGGGCACAGCCATGCAGCAGGCTTAGAGAACCATCGTCCTCCAAACACAGGCAAGGAGCCGAGAGACATAGAGCCTCAGGGAATTGTCCAAGGTCATTCAGTGTATGGCTAAGAAAAGGATAGGTTAAGAGTTTATCGCGTGTCAGGCTCTATGCTGAGCAATTCCCACAATCGGTTCCTCTGACTTTGAAACTCTGAAACAGGGACTGTTTATTATGTCTGTTTTACCAGAAAAGAAACTGAGGCCCTTTATTTTATTTTATCATTAGTCCAGGTGCTTACTTTAGCCAAACCTAACCAGAAGCAAGAGTGAAGGTAAAGTCAGATGAAGCAGTCTGTAGGGGTCAGGGGCACAGCAGAATAAGGAAAGAAGAGAAGAGGGAACAAGACGAGAACAGCAAATGCCTGCGTTTTCTGCTAAAATAAAAGAAGATATTCTACATTGTGGCTACGCTGTGGTCACTTTTTGAGAGGCCACTGAGGTCACCAGTGTCCCAAGGTCTGTGCTAGGGCATGAGCCACCCCTCATCCCTATGACCTTATTAAGTTCTTCTCCAGCTTAAGGCCTTCTCTGAGACATCAGTGTGCATCTCTGCAAACATGTGGTCCACAGGAAGTTTTTGAGGCGGATGGATTGGGTCCACTCAAGTACCTTCCAACCCCACACCGTGGATACCTCTCTCCCCTTGTAGGTTCAGGGTTCTCCCCATGAGGGAGTTTTATACCCTCTCCAAGATACCAAGAAGACGAAATAAAGATAGTGTCGGGAAAAGATTCCCTAATAAGCATTTAATAAATGGCTACTTCTCTTCCTTTGTTCTGGAAATATTTCCAATCTGGAGATTATATTGGTGGTTTCAAAAAGGAGGTTAAAACTGTTTATCACACATTGATTTTCTGTGCCTGAGATTAGAAAACTCACCTCAAAAGATGGTTTTCTTGATGTTTCTGCTAAATTCCAAGATTTCCTTGGCAATAGCTTTCAGGAAGACAAAAAAGTCAGTCAAAGGCCACCCGAAAGAGGATGAGAGTTGGAGGGAATTTATTCCTCTGGATCTGGTCCTCAGTGGAGACAGTTTCCCAGCCGCAGGCAGAAGTGACTCTCCTCTCCCCACTCTGCTAAGCCCTGTGATAATGACTTTGGCTGGAAGTTTTAAGAAGGGTTGCTTAAGAGTGCTCGCAAAGAGGGTCCTTCGAGCAAGAATAGGCACAAGCAGTGCTCCCTGAGGCAGGATGGTGCACTGCAGCTGGCCACACTAGAAGGAAGCAGGGATAGTGAAGCTGGAAGAGGCTGGGGAACTGGAAGTGGGTGTCTGGGCAAGCCGGAACCTGGGCAGGCTTAGAGTCCAGTCTTTCTCCCTGGAGAGCAGCCACAGATTTAGCACAAACTTTCCTGGTCCCTTTTCAACCTGCCCTGAAGCCTCTAACCCAGGAGGGTCCCCAGAGGCCCAGTGGGATAGGGAGAAGATTATGGACTCTAAAGTACTTCACCCAACTTCACACCCAGCTCCTCTGCTCATTAGCTGTGTGACTGTAGGCAATGCATTTAGCCTACATTTGCCTCAGTTCCTGACTTGTAAAATGGGAATGATAACAGCCATATCTCCCCAATAAAGCTACTGTGAAGGCTAAAGCAGTATACAAAAATACATGCAACAGTGCCTGGCTCCCAGTGAGCGTTACTTTGAGAAAGTCCCATTATTGTTAGCAGGACCGTCACCTCAGAGGGTCATCTTGTATGTGAGCAGGACTTCAGGGAACACTTCAGTCACATAATAGTCACCTTTGGTTGTTGCCATGTGCCTGAAATCTGATGACAGACTATTCATTCACTTACTCATTCATTCATTCATTCCATTAGGAATAATGCTATATTTCCCAAAGTGTGGCCCAGGTACAGCTAGAGTTTACAAGTTGAGAATGAGGGTTATGCTGCCAAGTGTTTAATTTTCAGAATCATGCATTTTTAAAATCCCCTTCTTGGGGCTGGGGATTTAGCTCAGCAGCACAGCACCTGCCTGGCAAATGCAAGGTTGTGAGTTCAATTCCCAGTACTGGAAAAAACAAACAAACAAACAAAAAATAAATAAATAAAATAAAATTAAAATCCCCTTCTATCAATATTTAAGTCAAGAAATAGCAACTTCCATTTAAATGAATAGTGATGACATTTTAGCCATATTTGTATACCTTTTGCTCATGGTTCTTAGCCATATTCCTTTCCCTTCTCTTCTCCCCTCAGTAACCATGGAAACAATATCCTGGTCACTTTTCATACTTCACATTTTAATTTTCATAGCCATGCATTTCTTTATTTCTTTGTATCATTATTTAAAGCAAGTTATAATCTTCTCCCATTTATAGCGGTGACACACAAATTCCTCTTTAAATTAACTGAAGTTAGAAGTGAGTTAAAGGAAAATGTTATAAAATAAAAAGCACAGATAGAAAAGTTTTTCTTTGATGAAGTTTCATTTGTCAGCTTTTGCTTTGGTTGCCTGTGCTGTTGGAGTCATATATAAAAAGATGAAACCAGCTTTGCCCAGAACAACATCCTAAAGTATTTCTTCATGTTTTCTTGTGGTTGTTTCACAGTTTCAGATCTGAGGTTTAAATCTTTGATCCATTTTGAGTTGACTTTTGTATATGGCAAGAGTTGAGCTTCTAGTTTTTTTCTTCTCTTATGGATATTTATTCTTCCCAGCCTCTTTTCATGAAAAGACTGTCCTTTCTCCAGTGTACATTCTTGTAGCATATGTTGAAAACCAGTTGGCTGTAAACATTTATATTTATTTCTGGGTTCCGTTAGTCTATGTGCCAAGTTTCATGGGCCAGTTCCATGCTATTTGGGTCGCTATATCTTCACAGTATGTTCTAAGGCCAGACACTGTGACATCTCTCACTTTGTTCTTTTTGCTCAGGTTGCTTTGGCTACTTGGAATCTCTTGGGGTTCTTAACAAATTTTAGGAATATTTTGAATATTATATGGTAGTTAGAAAAAAAACCATGTTTATGTATCAGCACTGACAGGTAGTGAAGTCATATGACTGAATGAATAAGAATATTATAAAGGATATATATTGTTGCATCATTTATAGGAAATGCAATATTTATGCAAAATATTACTACTGATACTTTTCATTATGATGTGGGTCTATAGGGAAAACTATAAAAAACGCAGTAGAAGACTTGTATTTCCTATAGAAGATAAAGATAAAAAGGCAGAAGGAAAGACTATGACCAAAAGTGATGATCAAAGGGGACATGAAGTTACTAAAACTATCAATTCTCTTTTTCTTTTTAAAGACGGATGAAATAACTTGAAATAAATGATATATTGTTAAAAATCCTGGTAAAAGCCATGGGAATGTTTACAAAATATTCTTGTGTTTTCCTTTATTTTACAAACCTCACAACATAAATGGCAAGGGATACACCAACTCAAGAGTGAAGCGGTACACATAACACAGCCATACAAGGGAATACGACTTGACAATAAAAAGAAATGGAGTGCTAATCCATGGTATAACATGGTGAATCTAGACAACACCGTGCAAGACGGAAAAGACCAGACAAAAAGGCCACATTTTGTATGACTTCTTTTATATGAAATATCCAAGGGAGCCAGCCCCTGTCACAAAATTTAATAATAGAGAAATAAATAAGAAGGGTAGAGATGTAGCTCAGTGTGAAGACTCTAGATTAAGTTCTCAGTCCCAGGAAAAAAGTTCTCAAATGGTGGTGATGACTTCACAGGTCTTGTAAATGTACTACAAAATATAGAATACTCTTTAAGTGGTTGAATTATGTGGCATGTGAATTCTATCTCAGTAAAGCTGATAAATATGAAACACTGTATATAAAAATAAAGACTCAAGGCTGGGCTGCAGGTGGAGCCAGAGAGAGGGATCACGATCAACTGTGGCATCTAAGCCTCTCTACACACCCTAAAAAAGTTTGTCCTGCCCACTTTGTGTCAGTTCAGGATGCTGCAGACACAGAGGAGTCGCAGGCAGGCAAGGTCCCTGCCTCTGTGCAGGCCTTGCCTGCTGGGCCGAGAGACGCAATGACCCTGGTCGCTTAAAATGACACGGCTATACATCAAAGACTCAGAAGACTTAGTCAAGCCCAGACAGTGCAGAAAATGCACTTCAGGTATACAGAGTATGCAAAGCAAATGCAGTAGAATCTTCACTGTGGGAGGCTGAGGCAGAAAGATCCTAAGTTTGAACCCAGCTTGGGCAACTTAATGACTTAGTGAGGTCTTGTTTCAAAAATATTGATAGATGATAGATAGATAGATAGATAGGTGGATGGATGGATAGGTAGACAGACAGATAGATAAATAGGCCTGGGGATGTAGCTCCTTGTGAGGGTCCTTGGTTCAAATCCCTAATACTGTAGGAAAAATAAAAAGACATGGTGACTGTCATAACCACAGGGAATCTGTGCAGGATGTACAGGCTGAAAGTGGATGAGTCCAAAGTGACAGGCAGGGGCACAGAGAATCCTGGACTCTCCCCGCAGAAACTGCCCTATAGTGCCAGCTCCGCATCTCTCCTCCCGCACTGCGCTGTCTCCGTGATACACGAAGGAAAGCAACTGCAATTCCTCTGGGACTTTCCTCCAGGTCTCCTCCGAGGCAGAGCCGAGTTTTCCTGCCACAACATCAAGGACGTGGAGAGAGCAGAGCCTCTAGAAGACTCCCCGGCTGACCTCTCTGTTTTCGTAAAGGAAAAACCTGCGTCCGTGAACCCCACAGTCAGGCGAGCACACAGTTGACCTCCTCAGCCCTGAGCTGCCCGCATGTGGCCAGGCAGCCCTCACAGAGAGTCCTGATGTGGCCGTAAGAAGTGACTGTAAATAAACTTGCTTCAAGTCAGTTGATTAAAGTCAGAATCACAGCTTGTACATCTCCAGATGATAAAAATGAGCAGCTGCTGTCCCACCGCTCTCCGGATTGAAAGTGATCAGTGAAAGGGGTAATGTACTGTGGGGAGAGCTCACAGAAGCCCCGGTGGAAGATAGCTCCAATCTTTATTACGGTGCCGCTTCTCCACTCGGGCTGCCTGATTTGGAGGGCACTTATTTCCTTCATTTATCACCACTGTCGGCAGCACGAGTTGGATGTCAAAGCCCCATTTTCTTTCCTCATCCTCCCATCATCCGAGACATGACTGATTCACTGCTGCCCACCTAACAGGCAGATCCGCACACTCCACCTTGTAATCGTAAAAAATACTCCCTTCCCTTGGACAGTGCTGTCACTAGACTGCATTATCAACAGCCTCCAAACCAAGACTTTATTCTTTCTCTCTTGCCACTGGGTTCCAGCTAAGAAGGAGTAAAGGCACATTTCTGAAGAAGCATTCCACTTTCTTTAATCTCTTCAAATTGCTTACCTGTTCAAACTTTCTTTTCACCAGTAGGAAAAACCACCAGCACTGAACAAAATATTCAGATCCCCGGCAGGAGCAGGATGAGGTAGGTGCAGGCTGCCTGGAGAGGAGTACTAACAAGTGGACATTAGTCACTGACCTTCCTCTTCCCGCCTCCCAGCAAAGAAACAGCATATGAGAATGCTATGGGGGCGGGCAGTATTTGCTTCTGTTGACATACACGCCCTATAACCACAAAGATAGATGATAGATACGTAGACAGATAAATAGGTAGGTAGGTAGATAGATTAATAGATAGACAAATAGATAGATATGGATAGACAAACAGACAGGCTTAGATGGACAGATAATGATAGATAGATGTGGAGAGAGAGATAGACAGACAGATAGAGAAAGAGAAAGAGAGAAGATAAATAGATTGACGTAGATAAATCTACAGGGGCTAAGTCCAGGGCCTCATGTGCACTAAGCCTCACCCTACCACTGAGCTACACTCTCAGGCCTAGTTTGTATTTCATCTATGAATACAGAGACTGCATTCATTCTGGATTCTGAAAAGCACTCCCACCACCACTTTTTTTCCCACATACTTCAAGTCAATTCCCTCACACTATTATCCTAAGAATATTGAGAAGAACCTTAGGGAATGGT
Source organism: Chinchilla lanigera (assembly GCF_000276665.1). NCBI lineage: Eukaryota > Metazoa > Chordata > Mammalia > Rodentia > Chinchillidae > Chinchilla > Chinchilla lanigera. The sequence goes on from NW_004955508.1 coordinate 5,552,574, forward strand.
TTCAAAAGGAAATGCCAAGCAGGAGCTAGACAGCTCATAGATTATGTAGTACTGTTTCAGATTGGGAACTTTATATATATATAGGAAGTCCTTATAAAAAAGACACCAAAAAGTGAGAGAGGGAGAGAGAGAGAAAGGGGGAAGGGTGAAGAAGGAGAAAGAGAGAAAGAAGCCACTACAGAAAACACCTGATGTGCAAAATATGGGAGAATCAGACCAGGCAAATCCAATACATTCTAGCTTCTGCAGTTTAATGAGCAATGCTATAAACTACAAGCTTATGTAGTTTAATGCCTGGCTTATAGAATATGAATAATAAATTTATAATGTGAAATGGTATGTAATACTAGAACTTTGATTTCTTAATCTATTTCAAAATAATAAAAGAAGAGTTGAATTTATCTAATGCAAAACAATTTTAGGCACAGTCCAACTTTTTTGATCCTTAGGAGTTACCTTTACAACTTGTATTGTTTAAGTCATCTATTTATATTATTTAATACTTTAAATACTCTATAGTACATATATTTACATATAGTAATGCAAAAATCTACACACATCAAACAAGACTTTTGGGCTGGGGATATAGCTCAGTGGCACAGTGCCTGCCTGGCAAGCACAAGGTCCTGAGTTCAATTCCCAATACCAAAAAAATAAATAAATAATAATAAAACAAACAAAAAACCCCAGGACTTTCCCCCAGAGCCAGAAATCAGCACTCAAGTTGTTTTCAGCCCCACAAATTGGATGATGGCAGTGGACAGAAGTACTGCAATAGGTGAGGAAATCAATAGTATTCTTAAAACAAGCCCTAAATCTGACTTAGCATTATGAATGATATGCATGGTTATGAAATAAAATAAAAATAAATTTATTTCTAAATAATTTCTCATGCTTTTTAAATTATAAGTATTAATAAAATAAATATAAATATGCAAATGAAGGAGGTACAAACTGGAAATATCAAAGTAGTAGGAACAGAGAATTAGCTCAAGAGGCTAACGCTGGAACAGTATTAGAAGCAGGAGCAGGAGACAATTTGGCAACATGTAACAAAGCTTCAAAAGGGCCTTTACCTACATGATGCAGAAATTCCACACTTTAGGAATTTATCTCAAGGAAATAATCAAATATTTTTAAAAAATTCATATGGACATATGCTCACCAGAGCCACATTTATAAACGAGAAAAATGGAATCAAAACGTCCCGGGAAAATAGATAAGTAAATACATAAGCAAATGAGGGACAACCTCTGAATGGATAAGCACATGAATGAATGAATGAAAGAGGTCCCAAATCAAGAATAGACCAAAAGAATAGGAAATCAATGTCTAGGAAATAGCATCACCACATATCCAGGGCTAAGTGACTCAGACTGTCATGATCAATTAAATTAAGAAAAAAACATCATTGAGAAACATCAGTGTGAAGTCATATGTATTTTCTCTTAAAGTAGGTTGAACTATGTGAAATTGTCACTATTAGATCACCTTAATAATATGGTAATTTCATACAGTGTAACCTAATCCATTTTTCTAGCTCCAGCCCATGAAAAGGCTATGAACAATGAAAATTCCAGAAGCAATGAACATCACTAGTAGTGAAGAAACATTTTAGAATAAAAGAGAAAGGGCTCCTTAGGGAAAGGTCCACTTCTAGGTTTAGGACAAAAGATGAATAAGACAAGCCTAGAATGTCTTGCACAAAAGAAATCAAGGGTGGCATCAAAAACTATGGAATTGTGTGTGTGAGAACACACGTGCCAGCTTAAAGAGGCTTCCACTGAATAAAGATGGGGCAATTTAAGCCTTAATAATAATGTTAACCAAAAGAGACTGAACACGTCAAATGTGATGAAACCCATAAATTCATAAGTCACAAAGCACATGTTAATTGCTTTTGAGAAAGAAAGAACAAGGGGTAAAATCTTTGCTTTGAAAACCAACAACCACATAATTAATGAAGGGCAGTTTATCTTAGTAGAAATATTTCAGCTAATAAGTACAGAGAAAAATAAAATTGAGTTATCACTATTCTGTAGCTCCTAACGAAATAATGAATTAGACAACAACCATTAATGACTACCAGTATCATAAAAATAAGAAAATTGGATATTATGTACCATCTGGAGAAATTATGCCCTCTTGCATACGATGCCATCTCCCCAAACTGCAAACCAGACCCTAGTGAAGATTTTAGTAGCTACCAGTCAATCTTCAGAAGGGAAGAGCATATTGAGCTATACCACAGCAATGCACTCTCATATTGTGGGAACTCTACAGGGAAAATTAACAGATAAACTGACATAAAATAAAAAATGTTTAGGAAAGACTTTATATAAAAATATACTTCAGACACATAGCAGGAAATTGTAATTTATGGATTTTATTTGGAATCAGATTCACACAAACTATCAAAAGCTTTTCTAAAACAACTGGTAAAAATCGAACAGTGACTAAGTGTTTCTTGAGATTGAATTACTATTATTATTTTGGGGGTGAAGTAATGACATTGTGAGTGTGTATATAATAACAGCGCCCCTTATCTCTTAGCGATACAGGTTCATGTACTTATGGAAGCAATATGATGCTAAAAGTTACTCCAAATTGATCCACAGCACAGGAGACAGTGACAAACGAGTCTAAACTATTCAGCCTGGATGATCGGTACAGAAAGTGTTATTACAGTGTTCTGCTTCTTTACAGGTATGTTTGAAATTATCCTGATTCAAAAACTTTTACAAGTTGAAAATAATAATTAAACATGTTGAAAAGTGCCCTAGATACATTTATTTTTAGAATCAGGATGCCATAAAATGGCATATACTGTATGATTCTAATTCTGTACATAAATAGAGCTGTATATACAGGAGAAAAAACTAAAATTATATACTCCAAATGTAAACTGTAATTATCTCAGCATTTAGGAACTATGTAAGACTCTTATTTTCTTTAGGTATTTCTGATTTTCCACTTTATAATTATCAAGTGTGTTTTACTCAAAAATGTTACTGCTTTTCATATCTAGCAGTATACACAACATTCAAAGATTAGACTAAACACACCCTTATCTTAAATAACTATACTCTAAAAAGTAGGTCAAAAATTAATGACAATACGCTAAATTTTGGAGTCATTTTAATGAGCCGCAGACGATTTGCATTCTGTCTGATGTTCGGGGCCCTGTAAAACCATCCAGCATCCCCAGTGATGCGGTCAGAATAGTAGGGGTGGCCAGAGCCCTCAATATGATGCTGATTCTGGCACTGGTGACATGTTCCTCAGGCACAATTCGGAACAAAAGTGGGATCTTAAAGCAAAAGTCCAAATGTTTGTACATTTTCTGACTTGTGCCCAGATTCCAAACTTTTTTGCTTACTTTTTTACTTTGTCTGTATGATGAGAAAGTACCCCAGGATAGCATTTATGTTCAACTTACTTGAAACAAAGTATTACCCAGAAAAGGTACAAATGAACAAAGTCATCCCACTTTTCAGAGCAAACACCTGACGGAGCCATGGAGTTCTTCTAGGCATGAACCAGGCTGTCTTTGAACTAGTCCTAATTAAAGACAGCATAAATCACTCTATGGATGTGAGCCTGGGTTATAATTGTCTTAGTTAATGGAATGGAAACAGTTCTAAAAAATGAGACAGAATGGAAGCAGAATATATGGGATTGCTCATGCTTTAGAAGATACGTGCTCAACCACTCATTGTGTAAATATCATCCATCATTTGCTTGGTGCTGAATCCCAAGCCAGGCACCGAGAAACAAGGAAGGGTGGACAAATGAGTATGGCTCCCTCCTTCAAGAAGCTCACAGCTAACTGGGAGAAAGAGGCTTTATTCAAATACAGAAACCAGCTAGGGATATAGCTCAGTGGCACAAGTGCCTGCCTGGTAAGCACAAGGTCCTGAGTTAGATTCCCGCTACCAAAAAAAAAAAAAAAAAAAGAAGTCAAATACAAGCATGATGTACAAGTAACAATGAATGGCATAAAAAGAAAAAAGAGGCTGCACTGTGAGCATGTGACGGGGCCCTGGTGCAGAGTTTGTGGTCAGAGTGGGCCTGTCCAAGATGAAACGTGAAGGTAGAGAAGCAGTGTACAGTCTCTGAGGAACCGAGGAGGTAAGTGGGGGAGAAAATGAACCAGGCAGAAAAGAGTTGTCCTATAGTGACACTTTCCAGGGACAAGAAAATAAGTGTGATTGGACCCCAGGTGATGAGCTCCTCTTAAGCACATAGGCAGAGGGCAGATCTTGCACACCTTTAAAACCCATATTGAATGCTGGGCGTGGTAGTGCACACATGTAATCCCAGCATTTGGGAGGCTGAGGCAGGAGGATCGTTGCAAGTTTGAGACCAGCCTGGGCTACAAAGCGAGCTCAAGGCCAGCCTGAACTGCATAGCGACACCCTGTCTCAAAAAGATTTTAAAAAACCATATCGAAATTTGTGGTCTTACATCAGTGAAGTATTTCAGGTAGATGACTGACAAAATAGAAATCACTGCTAATATCACTGAGCATTTCTACAATCAAGCAGTGCTCCGGAGTTTATATGTATTTTCTCCTTTAATCAGCTCAACAACCCTATAAGACAAGCACTGTTGTTATCCTAGATTGGTGAGGGCAAACCTTTTAGAGAGGAGTGCTCCAACTGTAACACAAACCCACTGATTTATTGCGGTTTGAACACTGCAATTAAACCTTTCAGTTTAGAAATAACTAATACATTAACATCTTTTGTCTTAAAAGAAAAACACAATAACATGCATGCCGCAGGTTCACTGCCACTGTCCTCCCTGGAGTATGGAAGCAGAAGGAGCTCAAAGAGCACACACAAATTCCAAAGACTAGTAAAGATTTCACACTGAGATGCAAATCCTGATCCCAACGTCCATCCTCCAACAGTCCACGGTGCCCTGTCACCTTTTTGTGCTCACACTGGCTGTCATGTTAGGAATGGACTTCAAGGACAGGGTGGGAAGAAAACTAATCTAAAAGCCTGCTGCAGTCATCCATTTCTTACTGTCCCAAAGCTTACAGAATCATGAAGACAGACATTCCAGTTCATGAGTTATCATTATATAGTTTGTGAGTCCCTTGACAAGGTACCCCTGGGATCTCCAAGCCGTCTTCCAATCTTGGGACTAATCAGAATTCCTAAGAATATAGAGATTCAGTGGAAGTTCCTTAGCTGATGTAAATCACTGAGATGACCCCTTCCCTGCTCCTTAGTCTCCTGGACTTACAGAGGCCAGAACTCAAGCTGAAGGAGATGCTCTGATGATGAAGAAGAGAGGGCAGGCCCTAAACCCGTGTGCCCTCTGACTGGGTGCACTGCCCTCACAGAATGTCTATGGCAGGGTGTGGATCAGCTCCAAGGAAACTGAACAGGGGAGGACAAACCCCATTTCATACTTTGATTCCAATTTGCCATTCGAGACTCCTGTGGCCTCTGGGATTTTTATTTTCTCTTCCCTGACAGGATGATGACATCGCTGTTCTAGGTTAATAACTAAAATATGAGAATTCCCATTAAACGCCCTCCCACTGCACCAGTCTGCTCCCACTGCCACAGACACCTATTTTTCATAGTCTATGAAAATCATATGCTCCTTTCCCCACTGCATATGACTTCCATTTAAGGGTTCATTCAGTTGCCTCAGGCTGTCACCAAGAAAATTACTTATTAATTTCTATGCACTGCACAGCTATCTCTAAAACAAACAGAGTTGACTCTGGGTTGTCATTGTTAACCCAATGTGCTGGCTTTGTGCTTTCCTTCAGAGCCTAGAAATTTTATATATATACATACATATATGAGAGAGAGCACATTTACAAGATGCAGATTTACTCAAAAGTAATTGAAAATGTTCAGTGGTGAAGTTCTGAAAGTTTGTACCCTTTCAAGCTGTTCCATACAAGACATTTTCTCCCACATTTTATAGTAAGGCTAATTATTTCAACTTCCTCCTATCTAAAAATGAACAACTCAGTAGGTTACTGAGCTGTAGCCTTTTGATCCTCCTCCTTTTAAGAATCTGAAGAGTAATAAGCGCCCTCTCCCCAGAAAAATGTGTAATTTTACCCATGTCTGCACATCAGCACACAGAAAAGATCATTTGGTGTATGCATAATAATTTCAGATGTTTCCTAGCCCATCTGAGAGTCTGGAAACCCTGAAAATAACTGCTTCTTCGTTTTTTCCAGTCCATTAATTTGTTTATCAAACTGATGGCTGCCTGCTTTATTAGTGAGATTTGTAATGAGTGAAGGAGCGAAACCAGAGGGTGCAGAATGACAGCAGTGTTTGTGTTTTACTTCTCCACTCCCAAGCTCAATTATCAGGTGCTTTGCACACATGTTTAAATGTGCTAAGGGCCTCAGGAGGGGACCATTAGCTAACTGCACCATTGTAAAGCTGAAAAAGAGATAGCCATGCCTGACATCCAAAGCAGGGAAGCCACAGAGAAGCGCACTTTTTTGTCTGAGGCCAGCTCCTGGAACATGGTAGGTGTTCAATAAAAATTCTTTGAGTATCATTATGAAGCTATTGTCTTTGGGAAGCAGAGGAGATAATTCCTGCCTGGTCCCCTAATGAGTCAGATGGACCCTGTCACTATGCAATGTTCCTTCAGTCCATGCAGGAGTAGCAGGCAGTATTTCTGTTCTATTAAGATGTCTCTGAGTGTACTGTAATGTTTATCTGCTCTCTGCTATGTGCTGGTCCTATTTCTTTTTTAATATTAAAACAACTTCCTAAAGTTGTTTCCATTTTTTATACATATTCCAGTTTTAAAAATAAAATCAAAGCTCAGAAAGGTGAAGAGGCTCACACTGGCTTATTGACTGACAACTGGTTCAGCCCATTTCCACAGGGACTATCCCGTTCCAATGCCCTTGCCCTATCCCAAGAGCCAGGCTGCCTCTGCCATTTCTACAGCACTTCTCACATTGCTCACACACCAATTCACTTCTCACAAACAAACCCAGAGGGGTATTTTGTTACTCTCAATTGCTTTTCTGTAAGTGGAAACTGGAGGGGCAGTGAGCCCAGGGGATTTGCCCAAGGTCGCATAGAAGCTGGTAGCGGCTGTGTGGCTGGAAGCTACTGTAAGTCCCACCCCCATGTCTGATGCCCTGCTGGTAGTAAGAGGTGCACACCTCTGCGGTCCTGTGACAGCTTTGGGTCACTCAGTGGAAGTACTCACTGGCTCCGGGATCTAGTTTTCCCGGGTACAAAGAGGAGCTGGAGGATAAGAATGCATTTAGGCAGACTGGTAAAGACTACATGTAAATATATGTTTAACAAATTAATATTTATTTATGAGTACCTTTGTGGGACTGCTCTCCCTGGTCAGCAGATTCATTTTGCACAGATACGATTTTCATGACCAGTCTACATAAATTGTACAGGGCAGTGCCTTCCTTCTGTCTCAAGAAAGTCAAGGAGTTCCTCCTGCTTCTAGTTGTGCTTTGAGTGGGCACAAAACAGTGTGTGACAGCATCCTCAGTACCGCAGTGTTAAGACTGGTGAGCAGTTTGGAGGTCCCAGAGTATAACCTCTTTGTTTTAAACAAGGGTCCTGAGGTCCAAAGAAAGGATAAACTTATCCAAGGTCACACAATCAATTGTGCTGTGGCTAATGATATTCTGACTACCTTGCTTGAATCCCAGCTTGCCTCTTACTAACTCTGTGACTTTATGACTTCGGACAGATCAGTTCAAGCATAGTGCAGAGCTCTTGGAGACGCAGGAGTCACAGCTCATGCAAGCTGGCAGCTAGCTGATTTCTTCCCAAAGCCAGTTCTATACAGGCTACTGCATCGAATTGTAGCAGTGAGGACCCGGCTCTAACAAAGAGCTTTTGAGTCTGCCTTCTGTCCTCTACACCATGTTCCATCTTGAGTATGCTGCCCTGTTGTCCAGAAATACCTGGCCTAAGAAAACCACAATATCCCTCCACATCAAACCTGTGCAGAAGAGAACTTAGAGATGTCTCCCAAGTATAGGAGGATACTTAGTTATCTGAATTATTTAGTTACTGAAGTTAGATAATAACAAAGGGATTGGGTAGCCAGAGATATCATCTTTATCTCAAAAATTTAATAAACTTATTAATCTCCTGCATTGGGGCTGTAAGAATTTAAATAGTGAGTGTTGACCCCCTGAAATATCTCCAGGAGCTCACCATGGCTGGGACAGCCAACACCCCAGGCACCCCAGGGATTCAGTGGTTATTTCTTCCCACTACTTGAGAACTTCACATTGCCCCTCAGTAACACAGACCAAAACCAAAGTAGGTTGAACAAGGCTCTTCCCTCCATTCCCATGTGAGCTCAGGTTGATTTATAATATAACCAACAGAAGCAAAGTGCAACCCTACCTTGGCTTCCTAAGGGGGCTGCTTCCAGTCTTTCAAATGAACTTATTTAAGCCCTTCAAAAAATGAGAAGTGCACATTGATGTCTTCAGCAGAAAGGTGCGTTCATCTGCGCTTTCAAGACTTCTTAAGACCAGTGAGGGCAAGAACGCACAATGTCAGAGCAGGTACACCTCTCCAAGGGCAGGGCTGCCAGGAAAAGAGGGAGAGAAACCGGCCCATTTGTCTGGAGCTCCTCCTTCCCTCCTCCTAATTTATGCTTCCAAGTTGTTACACAGTTTCTCTGGCTTTAAAGATGTAACTCACCTAAGGGATTTCAGGGCAGAAGATGCAGTTTATCTGCCATTTTGGATCCTTAGTGAACATGTTGCTGGGCAAGCACTTTTTAATTAAGAATTCCAACACTGTATGAAGGAGTCTTGATTTCAGTTAAATTATCTCCAGTGCTGTCATAGAACCATTTTTCTTATGAAGGGACTGTATAGGGCTGTGGAAATGCACTGAGTGTCATGGTACCTGAGTAACCTTGTGCCCTCCCTACCCTGGGGCTTTGTTCTCAGGGTTAAAACCCAGGGGCTAGGAGCGCTCCTCAGTCCCTCTCCATCCTGATGTTCTTCTATCTTTCTTCTGCTGTCTCCCAGGTGGTCCGGGTAGGTCTCCTGCTCTCCCTAAAGAACAAGGAAAATGAGGGCCGCTGCTGTGAACCCGCTCTCTGTCTGTCCCCTTCTTAGCATCCTTATGACACAGCTCATCATGTACCCAATGTTAGAAGAGTCAGTACAGGGAAAGAAAAAGGGTAGGGCATTTGGGGTCAGCTGTTCTGGGAACTATACTATACTTCACACCAGAGGTAGACAGTGAGGAAATTACCTACCTCCTTCCTGTACGTAATGGGTATAATATTTTTCATCTCACAGGGAGGATGTGCCATGAGGTATGTGAGGTGCCTACTACAATGCCTGGCATATAAGCCTTCCAGACAGGGAAGAGCAATTTCTTCCCTGTGGTCTACTCTGTTGTTTTATGCTACCACGCAGTTGCTCACGATTCTTGGTACTAAAATGTGGGGCAGGAAAGAAGTGTTAGCATGAAACTAAAAAAAAAAAAAAACAAACTGGAAAACACAGGGCCAAGGAGAAAGGCTCAGAGAACCAGCTGAAACTGTGACCTCTTGGGAATAGCTTTAGCTTTATTGAACTCAGCTTCCAAGGATGGATGTCTGCTGCCTTCTGGCGCTGTTGAAATTCAGTGATGTCTCCGACGCAGGTCTTTGGGGACCTCTGTGTTCCACAAACGTCAAGAAGCAGAGGGATTAGCAGCTGGAGTGTGGCAGTAAGAGGAAATCCTAGCTCAGTGATGGTGAATATTTCGGAGCTTTCAATGATACAAACAGCCAGCTGCCAAACGAGTGCTATAGGTCCAACAACACTGCCCTAGAGGGATCTGCGGGAAGGATAATGGTACCAACAAAGACATGAAAATATCTCTAGACTCTTAAAACCTTGGAGGAAATGAAACTTAAAATTTACAAAATTTTAGGCACCTGTAACATGGGAATCTTTTATTTCCACGTGCTTTATCATCTGTGAATTTCTTTTGTGTGGGTAATCCAAAACCCAAACTGTAGCAGGGTTTTATTTCATTGAGCCAAAACGTTTTGGGGAGACTGTTCTGGAGGTTTCTTTGTGCTTTTTAAAAACTGACTTTCAATTTAAACACGAAAGTTAAGAACATCCCATGTGGGACCAGGGCCTTGGAGGGACAGCAGGCCATCCTCATGGGTTACTCAGTTCCCTTCCCAGCATCCTTCAGAGATCTACATTTAAATGCTAATTCAAGAACACAAACATACTATACATATGCCAGACTTTCAGTCACAAAACTCACTAACTTTGCTGCCTTTAAACTCTGAAGAAAAAAAAAAAGTAGGAAAAACTCACAAAGGGTATAATTGACTTATCTTCCAAAATCTTCCACTTATTCTAGATGGGTCCTTACTGTTACCCCAGGCAGGCTGAGAGAAGTTTAGAATGTACTGGATTTACAGGGAGAGAATGTTCTGGAGCCTATGAGAGTTTGTGAAGAAGGCAAGGGAAAGAGGGAACAGACACACTTTAGGACAAACTTATCAGTATGAATATGGAAGTGATCCCATCTAATCTGTGGGGTAATTCCAAGACAAAGGGATGCCTGGGTTGCCTGGAAGACACCACTCACTCCGAGGCTCATACTACTCTCCACCACAGCTTCCCAGACAGGAACCCCTGTTTAGAACAGTCGCCTTTTTTCAGAACTCTCATTCTTGTGTAAGGCCCCAATTCCCCCTTGTGTTCCTCAGAGAGGCAGACCCAGGTCCCTCCTTCCCTCAGAGAGGGAGAGGTCCCTCCTTCCCTACCTAGTACACACAAAGAGGCTCCTGCTGAGCTGCACTATGGCCAAGCTGATTTTGCATTGTCAGTGTGGGGAACAGGCCTGGGGTCAGTGTGCCATCACAGCTAAGGGGTCACACACTACTGTGGCTCCCCCTCAGCCTATCCTTCTGACTTCCATGGTCACAGAATATCATCTTGCTTACCTCAGCTCCCTAAAAGGGAACCTGGGAGACACACGAAGAGAAGACATTCAGGGACCATCACAGCCATGGAGTGGCAAGGATTCTCCGCTCCCAACCCCCCACCTACTCCATGGTGGCTGTTTATCCTCTCTGTTGTGGCTGGCGCTCATCCCATCCTTGCAGTTCCCTCACCCACACTTGTAGCCATGCGCATCTCTGCCCTAGATTTCTATTTCTGTCCTTGTGTTTGAAATGTGAGATAATCTTGGGATGAAATAGTACTCAGTTTCTCTGCAGTATTTGCATCTTAACATAGGAGGCCCTCCCATCCCTTCCCTCCCTGATATCCCCCAGAGTCCCTGGGTCAAGTCATCACTAAACTACCAGAGAGGAGCCCTGATGTTTGGGAGTCTGAAGGGAAAGACAGCTGCCCTCATGAGTGAAAGACTCAGGCCTGAGAAGAGATCACCAGGTCTGGGGCACAACTCATGAGACTGAAAGGCTATGGAAATTTTGCTTCCAGTCTTTATCCCAGACAAGATGAGAAGGGGAGGGCACGGTAGCCCAGAGGGAATCCTCTTCTCCTGTGTAAGCCTGTTGTCTGGCTGGGAATGGGCAGGAGGGCCCTGAGACCACTATTAGCTTCCACCTAAGAGAAAGGACCTTCCTTTCCAGCTGCTGCCTCCCAGCTCTAGTGCCAGGAAACCAGAGAATCCTGGTGATCATCGTCATGGTTGGCAGACAGCTTTCAAATTTGGGAGATCTCCTAAATCAGGGTAGCCGTCACCTCCTACACCTGCTCTGACCCAAGCACAGCCTCAGCTTCGTGAAGTTAGCATTCCCTTCTACACAGCACATTGGGAGGGTGACGGAACTACCACACTTTACACTCTAAGTAACCACAGCTCAGAGAGGGCAAGAAACTAGCAAGTCAGTGGAACCCAGTATTCTCAGTTGGGCAGTGTTATGGCTCCTGCTCTTAACCACTGGGTAAGCACCCACCTACTCTGTCCCTTCCTTCTCATCTAGTCTGAGGTAAACACTGGAGGCAAAATTCCCATCGTCCAACATGTTGTGTGCAAAGTTTGAGCTGTGGCAGCTTCATTTACTATGGATACCCTGGGGTCTGAAGGCATACGTGGCCTTGCAGATTTGGGAGATCTTCTACACCTGCTACACCTGCTCTGACCCAAGCACAGCCTCAGCTTCTTGAAGTTAGCATTCCCTCTACACAGCACATTGGGATTATGCGCCAGGAGACCAGAGAATCCTGGTGATCATGGTCATGGTTGGTCACTCATGGGCCAACTCCAGGCCTCCACCCAAGCTGTTGGAGAGATGCTTCACATGGACCCTGGGAGGCAAATGCCAACAGCGGAGTCTGAACCAGTTACTAGGGCTGCAGTGATAAATCACCACAAACTAGGTGGTTTGAAATAAGAGGATTTATCTTCCAACTGTTCTGAAGGCCTTAGTCTGGAATCAAGGTACCAATAGGGCCACACACCCGCTGATGGCATCAGGGAAGGATACCTCTTGCCTCTTCCAGCTTCTGGTGGCTTCTGGCATTTCTTGGGGTAGCTTGCACTGTCACATAGTCTTATCCCTGTGCCTCTGTGTGTCCTCCCTGCTCTTGCATACACACTAGTCCCTGAATTTGGGGCTGTCCTTAATCCTGTCTCACCCTACCTCCCTGCATCTGCAAGGGTCACTTTTACAGACAAGGCTACATGCTGAGGTTCTGAGTGGATGTGACTTTGAGTCACTTAATTCACTACAAAGTCAAAGGCAAGGTCATCTTTTCTGCCCTCCCACTAGGCCCTGTGGGTCAGTTTGGTTCTGATGACTCCCACAAATGGATGACTATGAGAGAAAGACTGATTCTTGTTTTGCAAAGTCACTGAATTATGTACCTTAAAGGGAAGTCACCACTAGCCCCGGATCTAATCTATGATTCCACTGGAGCTCCATGCAGTATGGTAAGGCCATCCACCCGCCCACAGTGGCTGTGTGAATCATGGAGCTCCTGCAGTCACTCTCATAGCTCCGGCTCAGGATCCTGGGCTGCCAACCAAGAGGAAAACAAAGGTGGCTGCTCAGGCATAAGCAGTGACTCATGGGGGCCCTGTGAGCTGGGGGACACAGCCTCTCTATGGGCCCGTGGTCTTTGAAGCAAGAAGCAGCTCTTGGACATGACATCCGTGCACTGAGGACAGTGCGCCAGTGAAGGGAGGGTCTGGTCAGTGAATAGGGTGTCCTACCCAGCTCAGGTGCCCTGCTGTGTCACCTTGCAGGGACCAGAGCGTCTGAAGAGTGGGGCCCCCTCTTCTTCTGTTCCTCTGATAAATCCAACCAGAAATAAGTAACAGCTCAATTCCTCAGCCCCACAGCATTCTGTGATGCAGGGAAGCAGAGAAAAGATGAGCCTTTTTGTGAAGGCAAAATCTTTGTATGTTTAGTGTTTCTCTACTTCCTGAGCCTTGGGACACATTTAGCACGTACACACCCCACACAATACAGACCTGGGGCAGTGATGTATTCGCAAGTACTTCCATACACTATTTATTTTACCTACTGAAATATCATTTCTGTCTGGGAAGGATATTGGGTATGGTTGGTTTTTATGCTGAGGGCACTTTCCCCGCTAACAGAACCTTTTCCTATAAATCTATGGTCCACAGTCTGACTTCAGAAAACATTTTAATGCTCCCCAACTCCGATGTTTTCCATAGCGATATATCCTCATGTCATGAACACTGAAGTGCTGAGGCTTAGATTTATCAAACAGGACTCATCGGTGCCCTGCAAGTGGGGTCAGGAGCTTCCTCTCTTCCTGCCCCACTAGAGGGAGGCGGGAGAGAGGGGAGACACTGGAGAGCAGATGGACCCACCAAAGCGGCCCCTGCTCCCATCTCCGGCAAGCACTGCCCTGCCTGGAGGGAAGAAGATGGAGGACTGTCTTCACTATTATTGGCAGCAACCTTAGGACTTGACCATCTTCACTTCATCTACAGTACCTCCACCGTTCCCATAATGCCCAGCACAGGCCCAAGCATCATTTCCTCACATGATCCCCCCAGGAGCTGCTCCATCCTTATCTCACTTTGTTCCTATCAATATAAAGTGAATGCAAGTCTCAAATAGAGCACCCAGCAAGACAGGTATGACTGCAGCTTCAGAGAGGACTACAGTGACTGTCACTCCAAGTACCTGAATCTTCCTTGGATTCTTTCTCTGCATTGCTCATAAGGGATAATTTAACTCCTTCCTCAGCATCTATCACCCCTTTGGTGGGAGATCAAAAACCATGAGCTGTGACATTAGCAATAGCAAACACCTTGCAGTATTGTGGTAACTTGCATTTGCTCACTTATTGTATCTCTACGGATGGGAGGGCTCAGACTCAGGCAGGGTACGTAACTGAGTGAAATTCACAAAGCTGGGCAAGGGATGATGGCAGGATCTGAGCCTGGTGCCACCAGACCTCTGCTCAGGAATGAAGTAAGCTGAGAAAAATTTTAATGTGCCCAAGATAGTGAACAGAAACCATACTTCTTGAGGAAATAAAATTGGGCTCACATTTATACAAACAAAAACTAGAGAACTAAAGGAACAGGATTTGGGAAACAGTTTCCTACCATGGAGATCCTACCCAAGTTACCAGCCTCTGAGGCCTCAATTTCCCATCCACGAAATGTTAGGAAATGACTATGGCTTTTTCCTACAGTAAACATCCTACCTTGTTTATATACTTAATCACTAAGGTTTATCTTGAAGGGTCAAATCCTTGGCAATGGGTTTACTCCTTTAACAAAAATGGCAGCAACTGCTATTCCATGAGCACCAGCAGCTTAATGTGCAGGACCTTGAGTCCTAAGACAATCCACAAGAATAGGATCACCACCCCGTTACTCAAATGACAAAGCTGAAGCTCAGAGATAACACAACCGTCTTGAGGCTATGAGCTCAGACTTGAGCCTGCACCTCTCAAACCTACAGCCCATGAGACTCAAAGCTGACCACCGGCCATGCCACAGAGCTGGTTGTGTACTTGCATAGGAGCGGCGCAGCTTCAGCCTGCATTCGGAGGCCCAAGGTGTCTCCTAGTGACAGCCTCCACAGGGGCCAGGCAGAGGCTACCTGGGGACTACAGAAAACCCATTTCACAACCTCAGTGTTATCCAGGGAAAAGAAAATCTGGCTTCACTGGGAATCAGGACACAGCTGGTGTGGGTCCTGCCTGCGGCTCCTGCAGGAGGGCGGAACACTTCCCAGGCTGCCCATGTGTGTACAGAACAGACACAAATACACCCCAGCAGCAAGCCCACGCCACAAGACACCCACCTGTGCGGCATGCTGCCTCCATGCTTAGACTTTATAGTGTCTTATTACGTAGTAATAGTCACAAAGTGGCTGACATTTACTGAGAGCTACTGATGGGTCAGCAGGCTGGTAAAGGCATTACATGTACTGCTTCACGAAGTGCTCACGTTCTATGACATCAGTTATTATTTATCCCCATTTTGCAGATAAGGAGACTGAAAACAAGACTGGCTCTGTACTATGGTTGGTGAGCATCCCTCAAATTTCATGCATTAACATTTTAATCTGCAAATTCATATGTTAAGGGCATTTGTGCATAAGTGGGGCCTTTGAGAGGGATTTAGAACTGGCTAAGTCTTCGGGGCCCTGTGCCGGGATGGATGGCTCTGTGGGAAGGTCGGTTAGCACTGTTCCAGCTCCCTCCACGTCGTGCCCTCTGTTAAACTATGGTGCGGCAAGAATCTCATCAGATGCTGCTGCCAGAACCTGGAGCTAAATAAACCTCTATTCTTTATAAAACACCCAGATTGCGGTATTCATTAACAACAACAGGAAATGGACTGAGATATCATGCTACAGAGTTAGCAGAGCTGAGATGAGAACCCGGCAGTCTGGCTTCAAAGGCTGAACACCTAACCTTGGTTGATTGCCTCAAAGATGCTGAAGTCCCCACTGAGGCCCTCTTGGGCTGCAGCCTGAGAGCAGGGTGGCACTGAGACCTGCAGGGCCTGGAATCCCAAGCCTGGTGTATAGGTGGAGGTCACACCCAGGCTCAGTGCTTCCAGCCTGGGTGTCTCGCTTTTCTCTGTGGTGAGGTAGCAGGGCCTGAGATGAGCAGGGTCAGGGCCCTGGAGGTGGTAGAGAGACACATAGCATCTAGGGAGAGCCTCCTCGTAAATAAGGAGTGTGCAGAGGCTCCCTTGGGTTCCTGGCTGCCACGAAGGCGCCGGGTGCCAGATTGAGCTCCTCCTGGGGCAGGAGGATGGGCCCCAGCATAAGACCTGTGCCTGCAAGCTCTGCTGCCCAGGCCCTGCTGAGGTAATAGGGAGGAAATGCCTATTAGGTAAGGGATGTAGAATAGTTCCACCCTTGGGGTAGTCTTTGCTCCCCTTTCTTCTTTGAAAGAGCAAAGTCTGTCAGGGCCAAACATCACATGACTCAAGGAAAGCACTGTACTTGTGTGTCTGAGAGATTCCCCATCTGCTCTCCATGTGCTTTTACTTCAGATCCCTACTCTGCACTGCTGAGTTCTCTGCTACTTTCCATCTTTCAGCCTCCCTCTTTTGACCAGAAATAAGGCAGAAACATCTTGTGATCATCCGTTCTACCTTCATTGTCATTCACCTGGCTGAAGCAGCAGCCACTTTCCTCGTGGTCCCCCACCACAAAGAGAATCTCCACCTGCAGGACAACTTCCCTCTCTATGAAACTCATGTACTGAATTTGAATGCTGGTGTTCAGAGCCAAGCGGGGAGGACACATCTCCCAGTAGAGAGGAGAGGTCTCCGTTGAGCGTGGAGCCTCTTTCTCCCCATGTTGCTTTACTTTCCTCACCTACCCAGCACCTACCATGGAGAGATAAAGGTGGGGCGCTGAGAGTTCCACCCATGGGAGGGGCTTGAGCAGGGACAGAGAATCCCTCTCCATCTTACATATCATGTTCAGAGTCCAGCTCTGGGGCTGCCTGCAGAGGCCAAGCACCTAGCTCTGTGAGGTCAGCCAGGCATCATACTGAGGATAACACGGCCTAAGATTCCAAAACCCACACTGGCATTTGTTTTATTTTGCAAGAGGGAACAGCACTGTCAGGTGACACTTATTGCCACCCTCATTTCCGAACCATGCTCCATATGGCAGCACTACAGTCCTTCTGACAGAAGTCACTCTGCTTCAGGGGCCATGTGTGGTGCTGTCTCCGTATCCCGTATGGCCCACGAAAGCATTACTGAACAGGCTCTCCCTAACTCACTGGGCAGTCTTGCTGTCTTAGTTACTTTTCTCTCATTGCTGGGACAAAATACCCAACACCCAAAATTAAAGAAGGAAAGGTTTAGTTAGCTCATGGTTTATGGAGATTTCAGTCCATACTTGGCTGGCTCCAAGGCAGGGTGGCACAGGGCAGAGGAACAGGTCATAGTGGTTGAAAACAGCAAAGCAACCAGAGCAAAAGGGAGGAGTGTCAGCTAGCAGCCTCTTTCCCTCCCTTATATTGTATGCAAACTCCCCACCACAGAGCAGGTGTAGCACTCACACCTATAATCCCAGCATTGGACCATTAATCAATCCTAAAGTTTGGCTTTATTTATTAATCAATCATAAAGTAGCCCATAGCTAGATGAAGCTTTGGGGGGACATGCAGACACAAACTATAACAGTTGCTTCTCACTGTGCCGCAGCCCCTGGCATCTGCTTCAGCCTCACAATGCTTGTGCGTGACCTGGCTGTCATGCTGTAAGGAGCTCTCTGCTCTGGGTGCCCTCTGCCTTGCTCACTCTCCTTTGCAGGTCCTTTCTGCACCTCGTAAAAAAGCTTATCCTGGCAGCTCCCTCATGATGCTGTACGGAGACTTGCTCTGTCTGTCCCTTTTGATAGTCAGCCCCCACCAGTGGAGGGTGCACTCAGTTCAGCTCTGAGACTATCACCACACAGGCGCACAAGGACAAAGTCAGCCTGGTAAGCACCGAGGCTTTATAAAATCTATAATTAACCTAGAAAATCAATCACATTTTTAAACGATGCTCCTCAATTTTCCCAAGTTTAATCATTGGATTTATTTAAAAACCTCACTTACAAATGACTTTGAGCTCTTTTGCTACTAGAGCAGAAACAACAGATCATTACATTAGCTCAGGGAAAACAACTTCTTGCTCACAAAAGCTGATCAGTCCACTACAATCTGTCTTCCTCGGCTCTCACTTGCATTTGTACTGCAAAGGAGTTCAGACCTTATGTGGCAGAGGGGGAGCAGCCAGAAGGAGGCAAGCTGCAGGGCCACAGATGAAGATGACAGAGGGACAGCACACCATTTGTCCAGGAGGAGCAGTTCTCCCAGTGAGGCTCATCTGCACACAGGGATGGCTCAGGCCCTCTGCGGCCTGTGCATCTCTCACTTATACCAGCCTCCTCAAGTCCCTGCGACAGTAAGATGCCACAAGGAAGATCCAGGGGCCCCACTACCTGCGTGCTTTTCTCTTCTCAGAGATCTCTAGGACACTGCAGCACTCCCAAGCCATAAGCAAGCCCCACTTCCCACCACTGCCCTAGGACTATGCTTCCCCAGGCTGGACCCAGAGTTCACCATACAATCTTCTATATCTCCCCAAACAGCCTGGCCTCTGCCATGTTCCTCCAGCATATTTCCACTGTTCCTGCCAGAACTGCTGTGCCCAGGTCCCAGGTAGCCTGCTGCCTGGGTAGGCAAATCTCATGTCCATTCTGGTCTTCATTTTTCTTACTCTCAGTCTCTCTGTCTCTGCCTCTGTCTTCATCCCTCTGTCTCTTTCTTTCTCTCTCATTTTATTAGATTATGTTACTAATAAGTAATGGTGAGGTTTATTTGGGGAAACTGGTACATTCTTTTAACATATGTCGATAACTTTCTTTTTTGAATTTTTATTAGTATATGTTTGCAGTACATAATGATCACACTTATCATGTACATAAGCAACATAATTATTTTTTGTCCCCTACTCCCCACCATCCTTCCCGGTTCCTTCCCATAGTGGGTGTACTAGTTTACATTCCCACCAACAATGTAGAAAGGGTTATTTTTTCCCCGCAGCCTTGCAAGCACGTGTTATTATTTGATTTCTTGACAACAGCTATTCTTTCTAGAATAAGATGGAATCTCAATGCTCTTTAAATTTGCATTGGTCTCCTTCCCATTTACAAAAGCTCTATTTCCATTCGTTTCTTTCATTTTTCTCCATCCTTTTTCCTCCTATCCATTTTTTATTCTCCTTCCCATCTGAAAAAGTCTCCCTAGTTGCTGTTGCTTAACTTTCATTATAACATTTTATTTACATTTTGGGTTTCTCACTTATGAGAAACCATGCAATATTTAAGCTTGTGTGCCCAGATTTATTTGACTTAATATCATGGTCTCAAAGTACATCCATTTACCTATGAATGCCTCCAGTTTATCCTTCTTTGTGACACAATAGTACTCCACTAGATATAAATGCCACATTTTCTTTATCCATTCATCTACTGATGGGCATATAGACCTTTTTCATAACTTAGCTATAATAAATTGTGCTGCTATAAATATGAGTATGCATGTATTACTGTAATATGATAACTTTAACTCATTCAAGAAGATACCTAGAAGGGGAATAACTACATAAAATGCAATTTCTATTTTTAGTTTTTCAGGCATCTCCACACTGATTTCCATAGTGGGTATAATAGCTTACATTCCCACCAACAATGTAGAAATGGTTCTTTTTTTCCCCTGCAGCCTTGCAAGCATGTGCTATTATTTGATTTCTTGATGACAGCCATTCTTTCTAGAATAAGATGGAATCTCAATGCTTTTTAAATGTGCATTTCCCTATTGGCCAGTGATGTTGAACATTTTTTCACTTATTATTGGCTACTTGTACTTCTTCTTCTGAGAAGTACTTATTCATTTTGGTTGCCCATTTTTGGAGGGGTTTAATTTTTTATTTCTTTATATATTCTAGATGTTAGTCCTCTGTCCAAGGAATAGCTGGTAAACTTTTTTCCATTTTATAGGTTGTCTCTTGACCCCTGTGGTTGTCTCATTTGCCATGCATAAGATTTTTAATTTGATAAATTTCCATCTGTTCATGCTCAGTATTATTTCTTCTGCCATTGGAGTTCTGTTCAGAAAGTTCTTGCCTACACCTGTGTCTTCAAGAGTTGTACCTATTTTATCTTCTGGAAGATTAAGTGTTTCTGTTTTAACATTTATATATTTGATCCATTTTTATTTTGGCTTAGTACATGATGAGATATGAGTCTTGACTCAATCTTTTACATAGAGATATCCAATTTTCCCAGCACCATTTATTAAAGAAGCTGTCTTTCCTTCAGCATATGTTTTTGTTCCCTTTGTCACAGGTCAAAAGCTGAATGTACCTGTGGTTGTTTCTGCTTTCTATTCTGTTCCATTGATCTACACAGCTGCTTTTAGGCCAGTGCAATGCTGTTTTACCACTGCAACTTTGTAATGTAATTTCAAATCTGGGATTGTGATGCCTCCTCTTTGCTTTCGTTATCCAAGATTATTTTTGCCCTTCTGAGTCTCTCTGAGTTCTGTCTGAATCATAGGATCATTTTCTCTAGAGAGCTAGAGAAATGAGGGGTGAGATCTAGAGAAATAATGACTGCTGTTGGTATTTTGATTGGCATTGTGTTAAACTATACATTGGTTTCGGAAGTGTGGCCATTTTGAATCCCTTGACCCCTCCCTTTTCTACTCCTTCCACTAATCTTCTTCCCCTTCTCCAAAGTCTACTTGCCAGATTCCTGCCATCTTCCTTTTATTTTACTTGTTTTTATTTTTTCAAATTGCTCGTATATAAGAAACCATGTGATATTCAACTCTTTATATTAGATTATTGCACTGAATAGTTAACAAACAGTTCCATCTTTGTATCATTCTACAGCTCCATACTCTAATTTGAATAAACGTATTAACAAAGGAGAAATCGTTCCTAGTCAGCCATCCCAGCTGGTATTTAACAGAGGTCTTCTCGCCTTGAACTCCAACCAAGTGCATCCCTTATAGGCAGAACACCAGAGACAGAAGGACGTGGGTGATAAAAAATTTCATACCTGAGAAGAGAGAGGGCTTCCTGATTCCCTCAAAGCATCTCAAACTAGATATGTGTGTTTCCATAATTGTCCTGGGGCATGGATTAAAACCACTCCCAATATACACAGACACACTTCCACTTACACATAACCTAAGAGGACCATATTACAAAGTCAAGTATAAACCATGGTGCTCCCCCTGCCAGGAGTTTTTCACAGAACACACTTGCTGGTGCCCAAGAGCTAAGCATAGGGTGAAGCAGGGCCAGCCCATCACGCTGGTGTAGTAAAAGCATAATGCAGCCACCTGTATTCACCTGGTGGTCATGACCTGCTTTCTGCCCCTCACCAGCACATGGATGCCATGAGAATCCACTTGTCCCAGAGCTCTACGGCAGAGTAGGGGCTCCTACAGGAAGCTTCAGATCCCTTCAGCCCAGAGGAGCTCGAATGAGCACAGGGACAGTAACTCAGAGTACTTTTGAATACAAAATAACATTATGGCATTCAGGAGGCTGGGGGTCATATAGGCAGCCAACAGTGATGCTTCTCCTGTGGATAGAGACCTGGGGAAACCACAGCTCCAGAATGCATTCAGGGCATTAGATGGGAGAAACACCAAGCCTCACATTATAAAAGTTATCATCTCACAGGAGAGCAGTCTCTTCTCTGATTTCTATCTAAAGACTAGGTAAAAATGAGTGCTGGGTGGAGAAGGGAGCACACAAGCATTTAAGTCATTTATAGTTTACATTTTTACAGCACAGCAGAGATCGGCATCCGTTTTCCAACGGCAATTAGTAGACAGAACGCTCTGCCAAGCCTCCATGTAAATTGTGCCTATTAAAAGAGTCTATGCCACACAATGATTGATCAACACCAAGGATTTATTCACTGAGCTAACAGCGGTTTTTACTTTTGCCATTACCCAGGGTGATCCATAACAATTTAGATAATGTACCCAGACAGATGCATTTATAACCTTGTGTCAGAGTCCTGTCTTTAGGCCGGTCAGCCTAGGGGAGGAGGAGAAGCTGTTGCTGGAAAGGGCAGGGAGCCTGGAGCCCCTGAGATCCTGGGTCTGCTCTCCCAGGGCAGGGCCATACTGCACGCAAGGGCAGCCATGCGCACAGAGCTGCTGGCTGGCTTTCCTCAGCAGCGTACTGGTCCTGTGGGCAGACAGCTTTTCCTCACTCTACTTATTTGTCAGTGGGGATGAGGTGGCTGTTTTTTATTGGGTGTTGTGGTGCAGGAAGAGCTTGTGAAGCCAAGATGAGATACAGGATGGCCGGCTGCAGAGGTGCCCCCGCTCATCACCGCTGCACATGTGTGCATGCGTGAGGGCTCCACCCGAGTGCACACATAGAGAAAATCCCTTCTCGCGTGAGCAGTAAGCCTCTTCCCTTTTGAACAGGGTATTCTCACAATCTTCTTATTTGTTTTTTTTCTTGGCTGGCACCAGATGGTGTTTAACACTTTTGCTGAGTTCTGCTGACAGGTGCTGAATGTTCCCTTCTCAGCATAGCCAGTGTAGTCTTTGTGCCTGTAGGTTCCTGGGTGACAGACCGTGGCAGAGCACATGCCAGGAGCATGTTCCTTGTGGCTGTCCCGTGGGAGATGGGCTCCACATAAACACAGAGAGGCTCCACCCCCACACACCTTAATTGTTCCCCTCTCCCAAAGCTGTGCTTCTTGGGCAGCTCCCCAGTGTGTCCCACAGGCCCCTTCCAATGTGACACAATGCCCAGAAAACTTGCCACCTTTCTGACCTTCTGCCATCAGCTATTGACATCCCTATGTACCCAAGCTGTTTGAGAACAGACTCACCCGGACTCCCTCCTCCATCCCTCATGCACTAGGTCCTGGTTCCTACAGGCTCTCCTACCTAAACACATCCCAGGCTGGCCCTCCCTCTCCCTCCCCACTACTGCCACCAAGTCTATCATTCCCCACCTGCATAAATACACTAATATCCCTACCCCTAGCCTTCCCACTCACTGTATGACCTTCTGGAGCATCTTTCTAAATACAAGCCCAATCATTTCCTTTCTCTGTATTACATTTTTCGGTTCATCCTGACAAAATTAGGCTGTGGCACAAACTGCTTTGCTTTGGAATATGTCTGAGAACATTTCTTAAAAAGACTTGAATATACCATCTGTATTAGTCTGGGTTGTCTAGAGGAAACAGAACCAACAGGGTTGGTGGTGGGTGTAGGATTTTAAAGAACTGGCCCCTGTAATCATGGGGTCCAGGGAAAAGCAGATGTTACGTTCAAGTCCAAAGGCCACCTGTTGGCAGAAATCCTTCTTGTTTGAGGGAGGTCGGTATTTATTCTATTTTAGCTTGGCAATGGTTGAATAAGGTCCATTCACATTGTGGAGGGTCATCTGCTTCAAAGTCTATTGATTTAAATGTTAATCACATTTAGAAAATATAGAAATATCCAGAATAACGTTTGACCAGTGTCTGAGCAACCTGCCTCAGCCAAGTTGTTGCAAATTAATCATCACATCACCTCCTTTCTGTAATAACAGGGTTAAGGCTTTGGGAACAAGCAGAATTTGTCTCCCTCCTAATGACTAGGGCAGACTCCTCTGAACAGCTACAGGCAGAGGGAGCTTCAGACCTGGGGAGACCCCAAGATCATCTCACTGGAGCTTTACTTTCAACAATGGGAAGAGAGAGGCTCAGAAAAGGTCAATGAAATGGGAAAGTGAGGTATTCTCTGTATCAATTCAGTAAGTATTTAAAATATGAGGAACAGTAAAGATGAAAGCTGAGGGTCTCCACCATGTGGCACTCGCCAATGAGCACAGCCAGTCCTTGACTTTTACTGACTTCAGTTCATGACATTTTGAATTCATGATGGAACAAGGGCAAAGAACACTCAGAACCACACTGCAAACTTTTACTTTTCCCATGCTAGAGCTATCTGGTATAATTCTATCTCATGATACTGCACATAGGAATGAGTCACAGCTCCCCAGTCAGCCATGCAATCAACAGGGTAAACAAGCAACAAGAGACAGTAGTAGACTATGTCGCTCAGCTCAGATGTTTAGGAGGGCAAGTGTGCATTTCAACTTACAATCTCTTCTGTTTAAAATAGGTTATTGAGACACGACCCCAAATTAAGTTAAGGAGCACCTGGATTTATTATTGAGCAGAATCCAGCGCCTACTGAGTGCCAGGCCCATGCCTGCACCTGGTGGAATGTGCAGTGGATGGGACTGGGGCTCCGGCTAGGCAGGGGCCTAAGGCAGAAAGCTAGTGGGAAAAAGACCTCTCCTGAAGTTGTTTCCCTGGCTAGCACATAATTGCTACTTAGATTGTCTCCTTACCTGAAGCGATGGGGCAAAAAATGAAAATAAGAAAGGGAACAGTCCTCTAAGACCTCCCCAACTTGGAAGTGTCACTGCTTACACACAAACCGGATGTTCCACAGACAAAGAGCACAAGGTGTATATCGAAAGGGTTGTTCAGAACCATAGAGTAAGTGGGAGCCAGCCTGGTATGTGTGAGACCCGCCAGTGCACAGGGAGCCTCTGTACGCTCAGTAAATCCTGAGAGATGGGGCTCCCTGCCCCACCCTAGAGAACAGGCTGCAGGCCTAGACAAGGGCAAGTCTACAACTTAACTGATCAAAAGCCTTCCCAGTTACTTGTTTCAGCCATGGCCCTGCAAATCAGAGACACTCCCATCAGCAAAAATGGCTACAAATACTGCCATTCCCAGAGTTATGGCAAAAGCTGCCCCCTAGACCTGTGGACTCATTTAGAGAAGTGTCACATTGTAACTGTCACATTATAACTGGCTTTTCATCTAGCAATCAGTGACTATGAATGCAAGCATTATGCTAGGCTAAAAGCATCTCCCAGACACATATGCAGCAACCACAGCCAACCGCCCAGACATGACCACGGGACCTAAGGAAGAGATGATGACAACTTTTTCTTAAAAAAAAAAAAAAAAGGATACCCCGAAGTTACACGTTGTAATTTTAGATCCATTTCTCAGTCTTACCACTCTACTGCTTCCTCTGTTAAAAAACAAAAAAGCAAAAATAGACTATACTCAGTCTGGTCTGCAAAGGCACCAAGATTGTATCTCCTGCCTCCTGTCAGAGTTATTTAGGAAAAACAACCCCTGGCATATCCCATGTGCGCATAAATACCCCAGGGTGAGGCCATAGGAGGCTCCCAGGACCCGGCATGGGGGTCCCTTCTCGGGACATTTACCTCTGTCCCCTGTAGGCAGAAGGAAAGGCCTGAGCTGGTCTATGACCAGTTTTTGCCTGGGCAGCAGGCTTGAACAGTGAATATACTCCCGTCTCCTTCCCACACATTACCTCAAGAATACCATCGCCTTCCCTCTCCATTCCAGAAGGAGTCGTACTCTTCTGCGTAAGGCATGAAGCCTTCTCAGTGCTACATGTTGTCTGTGCAGATTGTGTTCCTGAAAAGTATTTCTCTTTGTTCATTTAGACCTGGAGGACTAAGGACTCAGGGATGATGGATATTACTGCCCACCACAACACTACCCCACACGGTGCCTCCAGCCCATCTGGGCTACACTGCATCCATTGCCCTCTGAGTGAACCTAATAGATGGAGAAAAAGTTGGCGCCACTCAGGCCACTGGCATTCTGCAGAGGGAGACTGATGTTGAGACCACATAATGAACCTTTCCAGAAGATCCATGACGGAAGTGTTACCGTGGCCTCCCTCTACCTGAGTCTGACCTTCTCCAGGTCATCCTCTCCCCTGCAGCCGCGTCTATGCAACTCATGCTCCTTGCCCTCAAAACGCCAGTGGCTGCTTCTCTTACCAGCACTTTCCACCACCCTTCCCCCATTACACCAGCACAAGAGGCAATGAACTCTGTATGGGGCAAAAGCTTAAACAGGAGACTGTCACTGTCTGGAGGCCACACGCCTAGATTCAGATCATCTTCCAGGACAAGATGTCAAATCAGTGTGCATGTCATCAACTGAGAATACACTATTAGCGGTTCCAAACACGTAACAGGATCCACAGAAAACCACACAACAGGGTACCAGAATGCAGTATAAAACTGAAAAAGATACCTTTCATGAAAGAGTGCTCTAGATATAGGTAGTGTTCCTTTATAGTCTATTGTATTCTATTCTATCCTGTTCTGTTCTATTCTGTTCTACCTTGCCCTATCCAACCCTATACTACCCTACCCTAGCCTAACCGACCCTACCCTAACCTATCCTACCCTACCCTACCTTACACTACCCTATCCAACCCGACCCTATCCTACCCTATCCTACCCTACCCAACTCAACCCTATCCTACCCTACCCAACTCAACCCTACCCTACCCTACCCTATCCAACCCTACCCTATCCTATCCTACCCTACCCTGCCCTACCTTACCCAACCCTATCCTACCTTATCCAACCCTACCCTACCCTACCCTACCCTACCCTACCCTACCCTACCCTATCCACCCTATCCCATCCTATTCCTCTCCTCTGCTAACTCAGCTTGTTCTATTTTTGAAAAAAAAAAATGTAGTTATGTCCTACTAAGTTGAATGTGTAACCAATCAGTGGGTCCTGAGCCAGTTTGAAATCACTAGTCTGCAGATTTCTTTATATTCTACTGTATTCTATTCTATCCTGTTCTGTTCTATTCTGTTCTACTTTGGGCTGGGACATTGAGGAGGGATTCTTCAGACACACCAGCTTTTGGGCGCTCTTCCCTGTATCTATGTGACTCAGCCTCCACCTCCTTCAGGTCTCTGCTGAAGGTCATTTTCTCACTGAGACCATCCTGAGCTCCTATATAAAATCACATTCTTCTTACCACTTCTAGTCACTGGGTCCCCAGAGGAACATGTGCTCCCACCTGTGCAGGTGCCTCGTCAAGTCTGGCCCTTGGGGATAAATTCAGTCACTCACCACCATTGTTACACCAGCAACACTGACCAGCCCCAGCCCCATGCCAGGAACAAGCAACAGGTGGACCGGCTGCAGACATGATGCCTCATGGCTCAGCTGTAATGAGGGAAAGAGCACTAGGATCACAGCTGTGGCCAGGGGGACATTTTCAGTTCAGGAAGAGACCAGAACACAGGAGCAAGGAGTCTATTGGTGTAAATGTCAGCAGACTCAGGGGCTGCAGAAACACTTGGGGAAGGAGGTACAGACCTGAGCTCCAACCAAGTGAGCTGAAAAGCGAAGACTTGGGTTACAGGGATTTGGGCATTTAATGCACACGCGGAACCCGCCCCACCTCTTACACGGGCTGGTGAAGTCTAAAAGCCTGAGCTCATTTGTTGAAATGGTACACTTTCTGCCACACCATATCCTCCTTGCAGTTAGAGTTCTGAGTGCTGATTTTAACAGGCCCGCTCTGCTATATACGTTTCTGATTATTTTTAGAGTTTTGCAATTTAATTTTCTTAAATTGAAACTCGAGACCTAAGCACTGCATTGTCGGGAGTGTATCATGCTGTGTTCAGATACGCAGTTTACGTTTTTGGGTTACAAAAGCCTCAGAAAAAGAGTATTTCAACACATGGCACCTAACAACCTGTTCCCACATCACCCCCACATCTCCACGTCACTGCACTGCTTTCCAGTCCCACATCCTCAGAGACAGCCCTCAGATCCCTGGGGGCCCAAACAAAGCTGGGAGAAGCAGCCAGACCCTCTCCCAGAACCAGATCAGCAGCAGCTTTTGCCCAGCCCTCATCCCCTCCACGGCAGCTTGGGGTTCTGTCCCCATCCCAGAATGCCAGAGCTACAGGTCCCACTTGGTGCCCCTCAGCCGCGACAAGATTCACTGAGGTCCAAGAAGGCTCTCTACAGTATGTCCAGTTTCATTCTTTACCTCTGCTTCTACTTCCTCCACTTACCCTGCCTCACACCCAGACCCTCCGACCTAACTGCTGTTGTTCCTTCTCTCTCCCTTCCTCCCACCTTCCTGGTATCCTTTGGCAAGTGCTTTTGGAATGCCCAGCACTGTGAAGTGGAGCGAAAGCAGGAAGCAGCCGCACTCAGCTCTATCTGCCCCTGCCCCTGTGATGGACTCAGTTCCATCCGCCCTGTGCTCCCTCTCGTGGTACCCAGCCTTGCCAGCTCCTCCGCAGTCCCTTTGCCCCTCCTCAGGAGTCCCTGCATATCTCCAGAACAATCACAGTCTCATGTTTTCTCCAACTGGGTACACAATGGCTCCATGTCTCCACTCCAGAGGGTTCTCTGGCTTTGGAACGGGTGACCATTCTTTAATTCAGAGTGGGTCCCCCCCACCATCAGCCCTGTTCTCCTCCACACCAGCTGGGCTCAGGACTCTACTCCCACTGCCCAGCCACCCACCTTCAGCCCCTGCATGGACTCAGCAAGTCTCTGATGCAGGTGGTAGTGCCAGGAAAAGGAGGCGAGATCGAGGTTACCTTTGGGCATACGAGTCAAACAGCCCTGTAGGGAAGTCATCCAGAGGACAAGGCCAGGGAGAGAGGACCAGAATAAACATTTACCATATACTAAGCCCTGGGCTAGGGGGCATCTGCGTCTCATCTCATTTTAAAATGCTCTACTAGGTTCAGTTACAGAGAATGAGTTTTGATGTTCAGAGATTCAGCAGTTCGTCTGAAATCATACAGCACAAAGAGAAAGGAGGTTGGTGTTAATCTGGCATCAAACTTGCATGTCCCGGGAGCTGAGAACATCTGTAGCCCTGTGCCAGCTGCCACTGGCTCCTCAGAGATGCGGAGACCCCTTGCTGAAGCTAAACACCCCACCAAAATGCTAGCACAGGAACCAAAACAAATTTGGCTCTAACACCATCATGCTTGTCCCTCTGCAGACAAAATACCAATCAGGGATTATGGACCCCTGGAAACACTGCTACCTAAGAAGCTGCCTGGTTAATAGCCCAATGGTTCAAGCCCAGAGCCCTTGCAGCAGGTTCTCGAGTGTGTCCAGAAGGTCTGAGGCAGCACCCCACCTGCCAAGGTCATCTCACACTCTGGCAATATGCTCTGTGCAGAATCACACACCCCTGGCCAGTACTCGATGTATCCTCCAAAACACACAGGCACCTCAGCCACCCCTGAGGACTGCAGACAAAGACTCCGACAAATCTACAATATAAAGAGCTTTACTTTTCAACTTATAATTGCTGCACTGCTTTCACGTTTATTACTTAGTTGGATCCTCACAACAATAAAGCAGTGCTATGTTACAAATTTTCTACATGCGCATCAATGATAAGGCAAAGCTTCAAGAGGTCATGCAAGTTGGAGAACTCACAATGACTTTGGATCATGGCGGACATTGGAAACAATCAATCTTGTCTTCTCTTTCCTTCTGTTTTCTTGTGGGACTCAGTACTCAGAAGATCCCACTTTTCTAGGCACAGTGCAAAGCTCAGGGCAGGGCCTGTGGTGCACAGCAGGCTATTCAGAAGCCTCCCTAGAATGCCTGATTGAATTATCAGGAAAGAGCAAGATGTCAACCTGGGGTAGAGGCACACCATCCCCCTCAGCACAGAAGAGTGCCCTCAGACTTGGAGGCTGGCCTAGAGGAAAGGCAGCTCTTGAAATCCACACGTGAATTTCTGGAAGCTTCACTGAGCAAACAGCACCAGCCATGCGTGAAGCCAGTCTTACCTCTGGAATTTTCAGTAATTCCAGTAACTATTTTCTCATCTGCTTTAAGAAAGAAAGAGTCTCAACACCAAAACACAGAGTAAATTAAGGTCTTCTAATTAGTAGGATACAGAATCTCCCAAAAGATAGAAGACAAAAATCAAAGAAAAAAAAATATAGGTTTCCGACCATAGCCACTCCCTTCACTTGTTTAATAAATATTTATGAGCCAACTTATGCTAATTGGTTGAAAAGTCAGAGACAGGATTCCTGTGCTCCTTGACCTAAGAGGTCAGAAATAGGCACTGCGGCGAGCTCGGAGTGGCAGCAATAATAATACAAACCTAGTCAAAGGAAGGGTAAGGAAAGCCTTTGTCATAGTGTCATATTTAAATTGAAACTGAAGGACAGTCACCTGGAGCCTTAAGGAACAATGCCTAGCAGGGCCGCAGCAAAGGGAAAAGCAAGCGCTGAGGCAGCAATTTCTTTACCTACAGCTCAGAAATACCAGTGCATTTTTGAGACAGGGTTATAGATGGATTCTACATTTCCTTTTGTAAATTGGAAATAAAAAGCTAGGAAAGTCTTTCCAAATGATTTGGGTAAGCACAAAAGGAAATACAGACTCAGTTGTAACAATGTGTATAACGACAGCAGCAACTAATAACAGAAATTCAAAACTAACAGCAAGATACGTCAATAGGTCCTTGCCACTGAAAAACATTTTGAAAGACGATGGAAACACACATTTATTGATGTGGAAGACGTACATATCTATGAAAAATAAGCAGGTCTTCAAGACAATATATAGGATGATTTCATGTATTGAGCACGAAATAGAAAATCAATAAACATTTGCTGAATGAGGAGCAAATAAATATATCTGAGCAGATAAACACCAAACAAAATGTTCACATTCATTATTTCTAGGTTATTGGATTATTGGTGATTTAAAATTGTTTTCTGTGTCTGCCTATCTGATCTGCTTTGTTTGTGTGTATAATGCACATGAATTACTTGCACAACAAAAAGAAATAAATAAAAAAGTCTATCCAAAGCAAATAATGACTTACTGAGGTCCACATTAAAGGGTAACGTTTATAATCAGAAAACAGAACTTCGGGAAGAAACAGAAAATAGTGGGTTGGGTAGACAGGAAACATTTTTGTCAAAAAAAGATCAAGGGGCAGTAATCCTTTCAGCAAAAATTTGTTTAGCACAAGTCCACTGCTATTTCTTATTTATTCAGCTATCTGCAACACAGCACATTAGTTAAATATTTGTAAAGGAAAACATTTACATTGATGCAAAATTGAAGTCAACAAGGCTTATGTCTACAAAATGCCAAAAAGATTACACTAAAAAGGTCTATGTGCGCCAAACATGTAAATATTTGGAAAAATCTGAAAAATCAGTGCCATTTGGATCAATTTATAGGGTGACCGATTGGATAGTCCATGTTTCTCTGATGTTGTAGCACAATAGAGATTGTGGCCTTGAGCAATCTAACCAATAGCTGGGCACAAACCTAGCCAGGTCCATCAATCCCATCACTAACAGCATGCACTGGGCAAATAACAGGACTGACTCTCTGATGTCCTTTTGCAGCCAAATTATAATCCTCTGATTGTTCATATCATTAGGAAAATTCTGTTAACTTTGAAACTCTGGAAGCTCTGATGGAAGCAAAGCACTGGCTCTGATCCTGGCAGATCTAAGAAAGCAGACAGCAGGTGCTACGAACAGCTAGCCAAATGGTGGAAACGGGGCCCTAGGGGACCTCCACAAATTGCAAGAACAGCTGCTTGTATCCAATATGGCTTCTCAGGACCCACACCAGCAGCGTGGCTCACACCTTCCAGAGGCTGCCTGGCACATGGTGCTGCAGCCTTCCCATTCAGCAGGCATTCCCAGTGGGCTGAAGAGGTCAGGAAAGCAGACTACTGCAGCAGGAGGGGACCTGGGCTTTGGAATACTGACCAAAGGGAAAAACATGATGAGGACCATGGCCACATGACCCACTGAAACGACCTAGGCCATAGCTCCTGAGGACAATTCAGAGTTGGCTGTTATGTCTGTTTATTTGCAAAAGCATGGGACATTTGAGGAACAAACTCATGGACTTCAGAAAGAAGAGAGGCCATGGCCTCACAGAACAATGCTCCAAAACTACTCACCCCCGTGCTGGAATCAGATGTTTGCCTGTGTTTATTCCGCTCAGAATATGAACTCCTGAAGCTGGGACCACATCTTACTAGGCTTGACACCCCTGCACCTGGCACAGTACCTGGCCAAGAGTCTTTAGTCAGTACCCATTGGAATTTAAATGCATTCAGTATTGAGCACACATGCAAGCAAAAATACATTTTACCCAAAAGCTAGGTTCTAAATCAGCATATGCTGTGAAAGCCGTGCTTGATCCAAGTTATCCTCAGGAAACCACTTACATTTCCTAGAACGTACATATAATACCAGACAGTACCTCTCCTCTACACTGGATAAGGTCATTGTTTCTAAGCTAGAGGAATCAGGTACCTAGTTCATAGGTATTATGCTACAGGCATGTACACAGAGGCAGTCAACACACAGAACACATCAGCATCGCAAGCGCACCACAGTACATACTGTATGTGGGAACCCAGACCCACTAAGAAGAGCCCAGGCTGAGCCTCCCTGACACATCTTAATTCTTCTTTCATCCCCTTCCCCTCCCATCTTCCCCACCTTTCTCCATCTCTTGGTGCCTTTCCCTATCCTTTCTTCAAAACAGCACAAAGAAGTAAACTATTTGGTGGGACTCAGCTGTCTCCCTCTAATTGGATTACCATAAACTCAAAAGGAAACAGGCATGGGTCGGGGAGGGGGAAAGCTTCCCCGCCAGATCAAGGCTGTGGCCAGTAGCTCCCTTTGGCACTACTTATGCTTGTGCTAACCACACCAGCTGCCAGCACATCTGCCTCTTCTGCTCACCGGAGCCCTTCCTGCACACCATCTAATCAGGCTTGGCCTAGGCTTCCACCATTATTCGATGCACCTACTGTTAGACTATGCATGGGCTTCCGGTACTACTGTTTCTTCAGTAACCTCAATGACTTGGGGAACTGACTCCAGCAAGACAGACAAGCTCCCCTTCCTCGCATCTAACTTGCAGATGCTTTGAGGTTGATAGAGGAAGAAGGACTTATTGCTAAGCCAAACCAGGAACACAGGGGCAGGAGTAAACATGGATGTACAGTTAGTTCCTTGTTACTACCAGGGATGCGCTGTGCCATATTAAAGCCTGAAGCAAAAGGAGACAACTCAGTAGCACTAATCTTGTATTGAATTAAAGTGATATTTTAATCATAGATTTTTATATTAATCTTGATTATTTAAAACACTGCATTAAATATCATTGATCTTGACTTCTGAAATGTTTATATTTTTGATACTTATTTAAATTTTACAAATGAGAAAAGGGCTTCATCATTTCATCCTAGTTCCTATGGATACAGATACTATTTTTTTTTTGTCTTTTTTTTTTTGAGACAGGGTGTCGCTAAGCAGTTCAGGGTAGCCTTGAGCTCACTTTGTAGCCCAGGCTGGTCTGGAACTCACAATGATCCTCCTACCTCAGACTCCTGAGTGCTGAGATTATAGGCATGCGCCACCATGCCCAGCTACAGATACTATTTATTGAGTGGCAATCATACACCAGACAATGGACTTCAAAAACTCATACATAAGATTCACAACACTCTTCCCAGTAATAAAGAGTAGTCTCATTTGAAAACTGGGAGAAGCATAGAAAGTACATGCCACAGGAAGTATCACAGCAGCTGGAATAAGGTGGTGAGAACCCACATTCAGTAGACAGTGCAGAGGAACATGTTCAGTTAGAAAACACCAGCACACAGCAGATCTCATTTAGGACAAAAGTGCCATGCGCATGCATGACGAAGCACTCTAGAGGCAGACAGGGTGGTTGAGAGTGGATTCCAGGGCTCTTGCAGTAGTTCTAAGTGATCTGAAGAGGGCTGTGCAGATGGACTGCATCCCTGGGCATTTGCATAGACTAAGGACAGGCTTCCCTGCTAAAGGAAAGCCTGGTGAGGAAAGGAAAGCACACACACACTGGTGAGTGCTTCAAAACTCAGGTTTTGAATTTTTCATAAGATTATTTTAGATTTGTGGGAGGAAAATTATTGTGAAATCTGTGGCCGAAAGTATTTTTCTTGCAATTGAATTTTCTCAGAAAAAAAATAAAACAAAGTATCTCACACATACAAAAATGTCTAATTTGATTTAAAGCCCTGGGTCAGCTTCTTCATCTGTTCATGAATATCACATTCTCATTAGCACCCCGGGATCCATGGAAACCCCACTGAGAAATGACAAAGCCTCAGTGTGCATTGAACAGGGAGCCATTTAATTTTTCAAGGATGTGTATGCTATATTGAGTATCAATCAACTCTGGCTCCCCTAAACATAACTTTGCTAATATTAGCAGTAGTATGAATGAATTGAGGTGCTGTTAACTCTTAGGCTAGATTAAACATACAGTGTTGTTCAGACTAAGCTGTCAATATTAGACATTGCTGGTTATCAACATTCTGCTATGTGTGGGAGGGCACCTTTCCTACAGAGCTGTTTATTGTTGCTTCATTTTTGTTTTTGTTGCTGCTAGTGATCCACCCTGCCAGTTGATAGTTGCATTGGCCAAAGTCCAAAAGTAGACAAAAGATACATCCCAGGTCAAGATCTACTTCTCCATCCAAAGCTGCATTAATTTTCTTGCATTAGACTTTCTCTAGCATCTGTCAGCATCACAACATTTAACACTTAATTAAATGTTGCCGCATCTTGTTAAGAATTGTGAAAGTTTTGTCTCCTCAGGTAGAATTAGCTGTTCAACAACAACAGCTTTGTTTTCTTTACTCCACTACATTTGGGTTAGGGATAAGCACATACAAAGCTTTCAAGCAAGAGGCTTACTTGGGCTAGAGGGACACAGAGAGAAAGGCAGATGGGGCCTTCTGGGTCGGTCCTGAAGGGCAGAGGGTGAGAGCAGACTGAGGGGCTTGGTAAGAGAACTTTGGGAAATCTTAAGAAATGTTTCCAGAAGCTAAATCAGTACTACAGGTGGAGGAAAGCCAAGATCATCACAGTAAAAGCACAAATGTAGAGACTGAACACTGGGAACTAGTAATCCAGGCACGTACTTGGAAGATCTGGAGGGAGGACAAGGACACAAACTAGTCGAGGTACATGGCAAGGACTGAGATGGTCCCTGACATGAGAGTGGTACAGGCCTCCCAATCCCAGGCCACCCAATTCTGGGACACAGTACTTCCTGAGTTCATTGTCATGAACTTCTCCCATTTCCAGGGCAGTATCTAGTGTTTAGCTACTTCACTGCTGGGTCACCAGGCTCTGCAGAAGCTCCACTTTCCCTGGTCATTTCAATATCCCTGCTCCCTTCCATAAATCTCTACAAGTGATGATTGAAAAATATTGTGAACATTAAATTTTATAAAAAACTTATTCCACTAAAATACACATTGCCACTGGGCACGGCAGTGCATGCCTGTAATCCCAGCACTCAGGAGGCTGAGGCAGGAGGATTGTTGTGAGTTTGAGATCAGCCTGGGCTATAAAGTGAGCTCAAGGCCAGCCTGGACTGCACAGTGAGACCCTGTCTCAAAGACAAAAAAAAAAAGAAAATACACATTGCCAAGAATAATGAGATAAGTGTGCTTAAGGTGAAATAGAGTATTTTGAAGGTTATCAATGGCAATGTGTCTTTTACTATAATACGTTTCTCAGACAGTTGTGTTTTTTGAGCACTCTGTATTGCTCAACTGTTTACAGCAGTTTCTGTCAAATAAAAAAATGTGTGTTTTCACCCACCTTATCATTGGATCTGACACTGTGCAACTTCCAGCTCTTCTCGAAAGTCAAAATGACCATGCATGAAAGCTAAATGATTTGAACTGATTCAGGCATCAAGGCAGAAAGAACAGTGGAACTAAAGACACAAAAGAAGAAGTCCAGAATTGTTTCAGAAAGTGGCAAGAATGATGGGACAAATATGCTTGAATTGGGGGAGGGGTACTTTGGGGGGGGTTCACAGCAATGTATCTTTTATTGCAATAAGTTTTCAAAATTTAAACATCTACTATATTTTTTATTATACCTTATACAAAGGCCAGAGGAGACCAAGGGTACCTGATGAACAATACATGTTTATAAATCATAAACTTTGGTCCCATTAAGCCAATACAAGAGGCATATAATTTTATGGTCAGTGAGTGGAGGTGGTGCAACAGGGTTAGTCATAGGATAGAGATGCACTTGCTTTTTTTTTTTTTTTTTTTTGCATTATTTAGCATCAAATAAATACTACAAAGCCTGTAATGGTTTATATCCAGATGTCCCTCAAAGCCTCGTGTGCTCATAGATGGGGTTTTGCAGGGGTGGTTGGATCATGGGGGATTCATTCACTGATGAGTTTATAACAAATATAATGTTGGGAGGTGAAACCTGGTTAGAGGAAGTATGTCACTGGGGATGAAGTCTGGAAGGAGATATCTCCCTTCCCTCCCCTCTTGATCTCTCTCTCTCTGTGCTTCTTGCTGCCATTCCTGGAGCTGTTTCTCCTTTGCCATGCCCCTCTTCCATGCTGCCCTGACTTGGAACCAGCTGACTATGAACTAAAACTTCTATAAACTGTGAGCCAAAATAAAATTATCCTCCTTTAAGCCGTGCCTGTCAGTTATTGGGCCTCAGTAACATTGAAAGTAACTAAGAGAGAGTACCAACAAACAAATGATGTGCACTTCATTGTAAAATGGTTAAAGTTAATAAATACTGTACTTATTTACCACAAGAGATCCCTCACATTGGATCTTACCTACATTGATTAAAGGGGTTGGAAACCACATCTTCCTGACTAGAAATATATTTCCTCCAAATTCCTCTCCCTGATGAAGCACTCCATTATGTTTGTGAATTACCGGAAGTCCAAGAGTGGCAGTGAACTAGCTCCCTGAGGGCCCCAGCACCAGGAAGTTTCCCAGAAAGACTTTCTAAATATTCCTAGAAGTGTATGTTTCTTGCTATCCCTGAAAATGACTGTTGGTGGTGATTACTATATGGGGATTTCCTTTAGGAATCCAGATGGCCAGAAGTGGATTTGCATGCCTTTCCCACATCTCACCTCACTGATGTCTGCACGGCTTCTGGAGGGCTCTACAGATGGCACCTGCCATAATGGAAATCAAGGTCAGACTAGTCATCTGTTTACACTGAGAAAGTCACCTTCAAACTGATTAGCTCTCTCTTATTTTAATTCTGTGAATAACCAAGAGGACTACATACTAATGAAAGTGCTTAATTAATTAAATGGTGTCAGAGAAATTGCAATTAAGGCTATTTGACTATGGAAATTTCAAAGAAGCCATGAGCACTGAGAGCTGTGCTGGGTGTGCAGAATATGTGTGCATTTTTTGTTGAATTGAGGTAACTGTTTTCTCACTTTAATGGCCTGAGAGAGAGAAAGAAGTGCTCTCTGGTAGAAAAGAATATTAATACCACTGTGTTTTTTAAATACAATGGCCAGCATATATTAAAAAATACTACTGGACATGTGAAGAGGTAGGAAAATACTGACCAGTAATCAGTAGAAGAACGATCATAAAAATAGAACCACAAATAATTCACGTATTGAAGCTGACACAATTATTTAAAATAATTGTGATTAACATGTGCAAGAAAACAAAATCAAAATAAAATAGATGAAAAGATAGAGGATTGCAGCAGAAGCTGCCCCTATAAAAAGAGTTGCATTTTGGGACTGAAATATGCAATGTATCAAATCAAGAACCTAGGAGCATTTAACAAAAAAATGCACACATCAGGAAACAAGCTTAGTACAAGTATAGCAATAAAATCCATAAAGCACAGAGGGAGAGAAAAGAATTGAGGTAAAAGAAAAAATAGCAGAGGTGATATGTGGGAGACGGCCACACTGTCTAATGCACATATAATTCAATTGTACTATTTTGACTACAGACAGACTTGAGTTGAACCTCAGCCTCCTGCCTCACTATGAGTAAGTGGTGTTCTCGGAAAGTGACCTAGCGCCTCTGAGCTTCCATTTCTGCAGATACAAAATGAAAACAAATAATCTGACTTTTAAAGTGAGGCAGAATTTTGAAGTACCATCTGTGTTCTTCTTTCAGCCATCCTTGCCATCCAATCAGCCCCTTCTTCTTAAGAGTCCCAGAATCAAGAAATGTGTTAACAACTGCAGAAAAAATAAAGGCACCTAATACTGGTCTCAGAGGATCACAAACCTTTGGTCAGCATGAAAGATGAAGATTCATGGAACAACTTTTCCTGTCTCCTGGGGTAAGTGATGGATGGTAGAGGACAGAAACCAAAGAATGAGAGATAATGTCATCCCAGGAGGGGCAAGAAGGAAACCTAGGCTGCCAGCTAGACAAGCAGTATCCCCTGCCAGCACCCAAGACAGAAATAGCTCAGTTTTTAAGGATTATCTAAAGATGACCCTTGACACTCTGAGATCGTCCATCTGACTCCACTTGGGAAGCCCCTGCTGTACAGACCAAGATATGAGGTAATGATTCCAATATTCATTGTATTATTCACAATTGTGTGAGTTATTTACTATTATGACATCATATATATGCATAGATATTATTGTCATTGATAGCTAACATTTAATGAGTGTTTATTATGAACCAAGCATTTGTGCTAGCATTTCACATGTAGGTTAACTCATTTATCTTAACGTCTCTGAAGAAAAGTATTCGCTAAGTATCTTCTTATTAGAATCCAATTATAATGTTCTTTGTCAACCCTAAATTATCACCCAAGGGATGCACAATGCCTGCTCAGTGTCATTGTATATTTGGACCCTTTCATACTTGCCTGATTTAAATACAAACAACAACTGCTGAGGCTCAGTCCCTCATTTACAAGTGAAGTTCTGCTCCTCGCTATCACAAGAGCCTCAAGATGCCAACTTCACTGCTGTGCAGCTTCAAAGAGATGATTATATGAAGTGCCCATCACAGTGATCAGCAACTGTCAACATTCATTAGGCACTCTGCCTCTCTCCTTTCATTTGTGTGACAACAGAGATGTCTGGGGAAAAAAAGGGAAGAGGGAAGATCTGAGATTTAAAATGTCCCATACATATAAATCACACCGAGAAACTTGGTAACTGCTACTCTTACGGTTTTGTTTTTTCATGTATTTAGTGGAAGTTAAACAAATAAAAAAGTGTCTGTCTTCAATTAGGAGACCCTATGGCTACACACTAGAGCATTAGCACTCACTAGGATACACTACAGTTGCTGTTTTAATCAGTCCACCCCATCAGGCAAACCCGAGGCACCAGAATAGCTGTCCCATCTCTGAACAAGCGGATAACCACAGGCACACCCGAGTCAAGGCCCAGACACAGACTTAAAGAGCTGTGCAGGTGGCAGAACAGCCTGGGGGCTGAGGCAGGCAGGCTTGGACTCTGGATTTATTCCCCATCTCCAAGTTGCCCAGGAGTCAGGATCAGAAATTTTAGGATACTCAAGACATCACTACAGCTTGCCCAAGTGGCTGATACGTGGAGAAAGCACATTTCCAAAGGGCTGGCATTAGGAGCACCGTGTATGTCCCCAGGAAGGACAGACCATGGGGACAGGCAGACATAATGCGATCATTGGAAGGTTTAGAACTAAAAAATTACAACATCCAGGGGGAAAGGAAAGCTGGGTCTGACACCCCTGCTCTTCCCATTAGAAGTAATCTCATTTTAACTTGGCTCCAAGGTTTCCCAAACCTATTTAGATCTCATGTAGCCTCTGCATGTGACTAGAATATAAGTCAGAAAACCGATGGAACAAATGGGGTTGTCAACTTCCAAGGCTACTCTGAGTCAGGCCAGAGCATGCTGGCCTGACAAGAAGGGCCATGTGGCTCCTGGGACCCTAACAGGAAGGGCCATGTAGCTCCTGAAGCTAGAAGGGAGATCAACAAGGTCCTAGCTTGGCTTTGCTTTAGGGACAGTAACCACTCTTCAC
This sequence comes from Chinchilla lanigera, assembly GCF_000276665.1. Lineage (NCBI taxonomy): Eukaryota > Metazoa > Chordata > Mammalia > Rodentia > Chinchillidae > Chinchilla > Chinchilla lanigera. The sequence goes on from NW_004955508.1 coordinate 5,592,330, forward strand.
CAAGTACCAGCTTTGTATCAAACATCAACTGCTGAACTGCATACTTTGCAAAACTTCCCAGAAGCTGCATGATGTGGATACTCTTGTCTCCAGTTTAGTGAAGGAAACTGAAGGTGGGATGCAAAGGCCCTGCTCCAAGATTCCTCAGTGGTTGGGGTGAGGATACAGAGCCAGTTCGATCTGATTCCATACTTGATTCAGACAGGCTTGACTTAATATACAACTTCCTGTTCTGATTATTGAGATACTGCTTTGACCATAGGTTACTGTTGACCCTGTAAAAATAGGAATTTATTTTGATTTTCTTGAAGAAATTTCTAACAGCTTCCCTGGGCCAAATGTCTGTTAAGGCTGTTTCTCATCCAATGAGTTTAGTTTAGCTCTAAACCTTCTAGTGATCCCATTATGTCTGCCAGCCCCATGGTTTGCCCTTTGAGGGGACAGACATGGTGCTCCCAATGCCAGCCCTTTGTAAATGTGCTTTCTTCACAAGTGAGGTGAGTACAAGGTCCTAAGAGAACTACAAACTCCACATCTCTCACTCAGAGAGACACCCCATTCATGGAAAGAAAGTTTTAGTAATCAGAGAAATGTTGCTGTTCTCTAAATTAGCCTACAAATTTCATGCGACTCCATTCAGGACAATGTATTTTTCAATTGACTGTACAGGTTAACTCTAATTGCATGTCTGAAAAGAAATAGACAAAGCACCACTATGTCACTTCTGAAAATAAGAAGGCAGTGGAGAAATTTGTACTAACACAAAGGTGTGAGATGATCAATACAATGCTGTGGTTATGGGACTGGAAAAACAGCCAACAAGCCCAAAAACAGAGCCCTGGAAGATGTGATAGTGTAACAGACAGGCCAGTTAGGTATCTGAGAAGTAGGCAGGTGGGAAGGGGTGGCCTAAGATAGAGTCAGAGAGTCGGCCAGATGCACAGAAAACATATACCCAGTTAAGAGCTAATTAAAGTTATGCAGGTAGTTAAGCTTAGAAATGTAAAAGCAAATACACAAAAAAGGATAAAAAGTTAAAATAAGAATGAGCAGATAAGAATCCTTCTTCCCAAAACAGAGACTTAGGCAGAATATGCTGTTAGTAAACAGCTCCTCTCTACTACCTCCTGCTGGAGTTAGAACCCAGAAATGCCAAGTAACTGGTTTCCTTTAAACTCAGTTTCCTTTGAATTCAGACAGCTGAGTAACTGACTTTCTTTCCACCCTAAATGCACAAAGCCACCTGTGTAAAACAAGTTCCAAGCTGTTCATCTATATAAGATCAAAACAAATAAAGCACCTAGGAAAGCTGCACCTTTGGATGCCCATCAGGAGCTACTTTTTCTTCTTCTTATTTCCAATAAACACTCATAACTTCCCCCTTTTTCCACGATGTCATTCTTTGACTGTGTGAGACAAGCTCAGATTTATAGGAATTAACTGCTCTAAAGAATCTTCATATATAGGGGATGTAATGCATAAAAGAAACAGCAAAATCAGGACAAAAGAAAAGAGGGACAATTCAATCACAGAAATTGGAAAATTTGAAAATTCTCCATGTATAGAATTTGCAATTAGATCTCCAGTTCATTGTATTCATAAAAATAATCAACTCTGTGTATGTGTGTGTGTGCGTGTGCATGTGTGTTTCTTAACACGGCACAGGAAAACCCTTCTTAAACAAGATTCAGAGAATTCTAGCAGTAAAAGAAAAGATTGACACATTTGAGCTCATTAAAATTAAAATCTTTGCCGGGTGTGGTGGCTCATGCCTGTAACCCCAGCACTTGGGAGGCTGAGGCAGGTAGATCACTGTGAGTTCGAGGCCAGCCTATGTTACAAAGTGAGCTCAAGGCCAGCCTGAACTGCATAGCGAGACCCTGTCTCAAAAAGACAAAGAAAAAAATAATTAAAACCTTTTATTCTTCAAATGTAACTTGCCGAGTCTGGTGGAACATATCTATAATCCTAACTATTCAAGAGGTGGAGGCAGGAGGATTATAATTCAGAGGCCACCCTGGACAACTTACAGGGACCCTTTCTCCAAACACTTCTTAAAATAGGGAGGGCTTCCAATATAGCTCAGTGGTAGAACACTTGCCTATCATGCATGAAGGCCAGGGCTCAATCCTCAAAACAATGGTGAGAAAAAAGACTCAAAGAAATGGACAAGTTACAATCTGAGAAAGATATTGAGAAATAAGTGACCAATAAAAGGTAAGTGTCAAAAGTCTATTTTTTAAAACCTAAAAATGCTAAAATATAAGCAGCACATTCATTCAACTGAGAAACTCAGAAGTCAGAAAATACTCAGCGTTTGAGAGAATGCAGTTTAACACGGTATTTTATAAGTCACCTGGAGGAGAATAAAATGATACAAATGCTTAGAAAAGGTGTGGCATTATCCTGTACATTTGTACAGCCAACTACCTCCAAGCCTATCAGCAGTAGAATGGACAAACAAAATGTGGAAGTTTCACACACTGCAATAGTATATCGATACACACAGAAACATCCGAAATCTGACAGGGGAAAAAGTTCCAGAAGGTCATATCCAGTAAGATACTCTTTAGAAAGTTTTATACAAGTAAAAACAAAAACAAAAACTTGTTATTATGTGCGATAAAAATGTCTTTAAAACAAGGAGCTCATAATCACAATCTTCAGCATCATAGTCCTCTGATAGATGGGATGTGGAAGGAGCATATGGGTACAAAAGTTCCTGGCAACATAACAGTTTGGGCTTGACTTGATGTTTATCATACTTTTGCCTGATAAATGAGGACCAGGGGTAGTAGTGTACAATGGCAACAATTAGAGCTAATCAAATTCTGTGTATGTAAGGTCCAACCAAAATGCTGGACTACATACCCAGCTGAATATTAACAATGCTCAAAACAATGGTATTTATAAAAAGAATCTGTCTACTAGCCACACAACTGCAGACTAAAAACCTAAAGCTGGATATTCTCCAACTCCCCTTTGCATCTGAACACAGATAATGGGCAAATATGCAGCCCCCTTAACATTACAATGCATTTTTTTCCTGACCATAGCACACAGCAACAAAAGACCTGCTAAAACTTCCAACTTCTTCCACAGGTCTCCTCATCACTGTCTTAGATGAGGCATGCAGAACAGTGAGTTCTAAACACAGAAGCTCAAGCAGGATGACCAGAACAGCAGATAATTCAGAGATGAAGAACTCCAGGGATCCTAGGCAAGGGGAGAGGGAGAACAGCAAGCAAAGACTGTGACACTGCTGTGTGGCTCTCTGAGTGACAAAGCCCTGAGCACTCCCTGCTGTGCAGTGGCTCCCTGCCTGTATTGCTTCTTGAAAGAGAAAATCAGGATAGACAACAGCCTATTTAGCTTGACATGTGGGAAATATGCTATTCCACAAGGTGTGGAGGCTGGAAATGGAAACCAATTTCCTAAAGAAATATCTCAGTTCATGGATGACGGGGTCATTTGGGGACCCAGAGGGAAAATTCGGTGTTGAGAGCTCAGGAAGGAAATGTGTTTCCTCTGGCGCATCCTCAGACGCTCACAGCAGGCAGGTCCTCAGGCTGACAGATGATGCCAAAGCAGACCCGAGGGCATGGCAGAAATCAGCAGCCTCCATCTTTCCAAATACTCCCAGGGCTCCTTAAAGCCTGAACCACCACTCACAACAGGCACCTCAGCAAATGTCAGACGGACAAATGAGGAGATACCAGTGAGACAAGGTTCTTTCTTTTGGTTCAAAGCCAAAGTCTTTGAGCCTGAGATCCAAATCATTTAGGAAGGAGGTCAGGATTCTCAGGGAGGGAAGGAGGAGCAGAAATCAAAAGGAGACGATTGTCTTTTCCTCATGAACTCCTTAGTAGCAGAGAAAACTGCATAGCACCTTCACTGTTTGTGGTGTATGGCCCAAAAGTATATACTTAGTAAATGATGTTGATTTCTTAGTCATTTTCTCCAATCCAAGAGGCGCGTTTGAATACGCAGAAGAAGGTTGCACCAGGAGCATCACTTAATCATTGCAAAGGAGCAGAGGGCCAGAGCAGGAATTGACAAAGGAGAGGCAAAGGAGCAGTCCCCTCAGGGAACTGTGCGGTCTGGAAGATTTTGGTTACAGCCTGGGACCTTAGATAGAGCAGGCTAATAAAACCATTTAGACCTTCAAAAATTGTCTAAAGACAGAATGCCATCAATAGTGCTTCAAGGCAGTGGAATGAGCAAAAAAATCAGAAATTAGGAGATCTAAGGAAAGGCATAGTGTCTCAGTCTCCTCACCTATTGAATGAGCATAATACCTACCAAGGTTGTATGAGAATTGGTAGATTTTGATGAGGAAGGATAACAAAAAGTGTGAAACACAGAACCACAGGTATTCTACTTTCCTTGGGAAAATCACTGCCTACTCTCAGTCTGCAGAAGAGATCACATCCCCACTCCAGGTATCGGATAAAGAAGTCTGGTCCATAACCCTCAATCCCAAGACTGAGGTCAAAGCTGTTGTGAAGTCCTTTTCAATGAGGCTTGAAATCAAGAGGATGACCTCAAGTTAGTCAGGGCTACCACAGGCAGGGAAAGAGTGAAGAGGAAAGCGGAGCTGAAGGATGGAGGAGGCAATATATCAATAACACTCCTGGAGCACCCAAATTCAGCCATGATGGAATTTCACACTCAACTTTTCACTGTGAGACCTATAAATCCTTTCTCGGTTTTAGTCAGTTTGAGTCAGGTTTTCTATCACTTGTATCTGAACTCATCCAGCTCCCTCCCCAGGGATCTAACAGAGCATGGCACATGGTATACATTCAATAAATATGAAATTGAATTCAGCGGCTCTATGGCAGCCCATCGAAACCACAGCCTTCCAAAACACAACTTAGCATCACCCTCTGCTTCTTGGGTGAAAGAATATCTCACCATTCAGTTTTGACTGCTGATCTCATTGCAACAACATTTTGGTTCCTCAGGAGCTGCTATAAGAAGCTTATTGTCTTCTAACTTTTGGAAGAGCACTTCTAATTAAAGCAATATTAAACAGTAATAACTGTCTCATAGTTTTATGGCAATGCCCATGATTGCATAAATAAGCATTTTATATCCAATTAACATTTTATATTTATTCAATCCTAAAACAATCTAGCATTTTTATTAATCAAATAAAATAACATTTAATAGATATGGTTATTTTACTTTCTGAAATTAGCCACATATAAAATAGCACTATACCAATTTCACGATATATTGCCCCAAAAGAACAGTATGTGCTCACCAGGGTTTCCATCAATATGATGCCCACATTTACCTAAATAATCTAAACCCACCATCTTCCAAAAGCTGTTCATTTTCATAATACTTTCATAATTTCTGCTATAGCCATATAACACCTGTATTATTATTTACTTAAAATATCTTTTAAATAGACCCATTTCATTCACTTAAATAATTTCATTTTTAAAAAGTAACTTTATATCATGAATTTGACATGCTAGTTATGCTTTAAGATGTTATTAAAATAAAGACATGACTATTAACATAAAACATGTCTCTCAACCTCTCTAAAGTTATCACGCCTACCAACAACTGTAGTTGGGGGGAAACGTGAGTTCAACCACCCCAGTGGGAACTTCCAAGGCATCCTGTGCAATGCCTTCCTGAACCTAACTGTGTCACACAGCGTCTACTCCTGTCATGTAATACCTAACACCCAGGGTGGAACCACCACCTCTGCCTCCCTGTACTGCACCTTCTTGTGCTTCATAAACATGTCTTCTGGTAGACCAGGAACTTGGCAGTAAAAAGGTAAAACCATCTTTTACATGTTGGATGACCTCTTTGATCTTGTCGGAAATTGCATATTAATGAAGATGCCAGACAACTGAAAGCAGGCACATTTCAAAAGTCAGGGATAAATATAAAGAGGATGAGCTGTAGAAGCACATGAATCTGCAAGCTGTCTTACACGCTTGCTTTTAGGCTGATTTTGTTTGCTCAGCGTAGGTCCTAGTATGCCACAGTATCTTCCACCCACCTCACCATGAAGCAGATTGTGGCAGCTGTCTGGCCTTTGTCACAGTATTTTCTCAGCTCTACAATGTGGACCAAAATTATTGACATTCAGGTATAATTTTTAAGACATATGCTCCTCAATAAGCACTTAGATAAGTTTGTTTAGGGTATTTAAAAATATTTAATTATAGTAACAGTGGATGTTAGTAACAGCACCACAGTGGCTACTAAAATGACTTGAGACTTTCAATGCACACAAGCAATGAGAGAATTTACAGTATGCAAACAAAGAATGGGGTATTTCTATCTACCAGTTCAAGGGTGAGCACAGTTTATAGTCCAGCTGTTTTGTTTGAAAACCACATAGTTTTTTGAAGAAGGAAAAAAAATGATAGGGTGAGATGATTTTCAGTTTCTTGCATGAAGTGCACATTTATAAAACCTTCACAGCTGGGCATGGTAGTGCACGCCTATAACTCCAGAACTCGGGAGGCTGAGGCAGGAGGATCATTGCAAGTGTGACACAGCCTGGGCTACAAAGTGGGCTCAAGGCCAGCCTGAACTGCATAGCAAGACACTGTCTCAGAAAGAAAAAACAAAAAACAAAAAACAAAAAATAACAACAAAATAACCTTCACATCACACTTTCAAAACTGCTTATTCAATTTCACATGGAGTACACTATTTTTGGCAAGGGTCTTTTAGAAGAGAGGGAATTTAGGAGTGCCATTCTTAGTATTTTGGTTTGGACAAGCTTCAGAGCCATCTGTAGGGAGATTTGCCAAGCAGAGAATGGGGGAAGGCACCTGTATTTATCAGCACCCCAGATGCAGCAGCCTAAGTGTAGATCTGCTGAATGTGTCAGTTGGATAGATTCCCACATCCCCCTTTTGGAGCTGAGAATCAGGGAGATGTCCACTGTGACGTGACCAAAGACAGCCTTCACTGCAGCAAAGGGGAATGAGAGTGGGCAGGCAAAGGGCCCCACCACACCCAGAGGAATGGAAGGGAGCAGAGTGCAGAGGGAGGTTAGGGCACATGCCCCATGTACAGCACAGCAGCCTTCTGCAAGTAGAGGCAAAAAACCACATAGAAGGGGTGGGTGACAACAGAAAGGCAGGGGGAGGGGACAATAGCAGGAGAACATGTCTGTGATGGAGAAGGCACACACTGCTCTTGGAGTGCCAAAGTGGGGTCCTGGAGCCCCACAAAGCTGTGTGGGGACAAAGGAGGGGGCTCTGATAGGAGTGGCGACATCAGAGATGAAACCTCAGGGGGATCCTGGCTCCACATTGACCACTCTTGACCACCACTCACCTGTGACACCTAGGCTGGCTCTCATCTGTTTCAAAGGTGGCTGTGAAACCTAAATGACACAAATCAGAATGCTCCCCAGGCTGTAGAGCAGATGAAGGGTGCTGTTCTGATGCAGAGGGCTTTCCCAGACCCTCTGGGAAAGAGAGTGTGCTTGAACTCCTGGTTCCAGTGGTACATAGTGCAACTGTCCATATTACAGACACATGATCTATCATTCTCTCCGTGCGGATTTATGTATCATTGGCCTTAATCCCCTAATAATATGAGTTCATACACAAATTTTCAAACTCAGCCAGACCCCACCAGCTCTTAGTCGACTTTACTTGCTACAAGGAAATCCTTGGTCCCCGAGTGTTCAAACCCTATTGAGTTTTCTGTGGCTTCTTTACAACTTCCTTGGCCATTCCTGCCACACTATCATCTTTCCTCTCCTGGGAGCCAGGGTGCTCTACCCAGTGTGCCTACAACCTCCAAATGTCTATTACTTTTAGTGTCCCACGAAGTCTCAATCACCTCTGGGGTGAGGGTTACCTCTTATTCATCTCTGCATCTTAGCCCATGGCGGAGGAGCAAGAACTACATGTTGAGCACAACTCAATAAACATGACAAGCACAAACAGACTACATTACTGATGCTTAGCAAACACTGCGGAATATGGACCAAAAGATCACCCTGTTTGGGGGTTCTCTTCACTATGTTAGGGCTTTGCTTTCAACACTGTACTTTAAAATTCTATCCAGCTGTATATTGCCCATCTTCGTGTATATGTGCTGCCAAAGTGAGCACAATTTGCAAAATAATGTGCAGGGGGTGATCAAAATAAATGGTGAATATTTAAAATTTTTAAAAGTTATTACAGTAAAAGACATTACCATTAATCCTTCTCAAAATATTTCCCATCACTTCAAACATATTTGCCCTATGCCCTTGTGACTTTCTGAAGCCGTTCTGGACATCCTCTTTCATGTGTGTCTTTATGAGTTTGGACCAAATATACAGTGAATGCTGCTTCCCAGTGCTATCCAACAGCAAGGCAGGCTCATAAAAACATTATAGTGTGTCCTCATCCACTTCATTCACAGGATCTGGCACTGTGCAACTCTGGTTCTTCCCCAAAGTCAAGATGACTATTATGGTTTGTGTCTGGATGTCCCCACAAAGCCTCATACAGTCATGGGGAGGGTTTCTACAGTTTATGATTGATTCACCGGTCCAATGCTGGGATTACGATGTGAGTGCTGCACCCGCCCTGGGGTGGGTAGTTTGCATACAATGTAAGGGAGAGAAAGCTGCTGCTTGCTGCTGCTCTCCCTTTTTTCTCTTGCTGCTTTTGCTGTTTTCTGTTGCCATGAAGTATTGCCCTCTGCCATGTGCCACTCTGCCTCAGAGCCAGCCGAGTATGAACCAAAACCTCCACAAACTGTGAGCTAAATAAACTTTCCCTTCCTTAATTTTGGGCATTTTGTCCCAGTAACAAGAGAAAAGTAACTGAGACAATGACCATGAAGGTGGCTATTCTGAATCAGTTCACAACAGCACAGCTAAAGACAAAAGAGGATTCCAGAACTGCTTCAGGGAATGGACAGAATAAGAAACAAATGAGTTTGAATTGGGCTGGGGGAGTGAAGGGGCTTAATGGCAATGTACTTTTTATTGTAGTAAATATTTTTAAAATTTACACATTTGCTGTAGTTTTCAGTCATACCTTGTAGTGTGACTTTTCTTTCTTGCTTCTATGTTATTTCATTTTAGTGGATGAAGTACAAACAGAGCCTAATTGGGCCCAACAAGGTTTAGGAAATGTTTGAGACTCAGGTAGTAAACTGCATGGGACTGCAAGATAAGCATTCCATCAGCTCCCTCTCCACTCAGCAAATTTGTCCCCAGGTCCCAAAAAGCAGCAATTCCCATTAGGATGTCTTTAGAAAAATGCCAATTTCATAATGTTAATAAAACTAGAAAAACTGGAAAATATCTCACATTGAGCTTTCCAGTGTTAGAGAACATGGCCTCCTCTCTGTTTATGAGAATTTAGCTGCCTGTCTTTATTCCTATGAGAACCACTTTATGAGAATTTAGCTGACCCTCTTTATCCCCTGTGAGAACCACTTCCCTCTTTTTCCTTTCTGCTGCAGTTAGAGCAACAGTTGCGGCAGCTAGACATGGAGTATATGGTTTCTAGAACAGAATCAAAAGTAGTGTATTAAAATTATTTTGATTCCTATAGCTCAGAGGTTGAACTCACCAAGGGGTTAGTGAGTAGCCTTCTGGCCCTAGGTGTGAAAATTGGCTCTCTGTGTATCTGGAACTTCACAAAGTCTCACCTGGATGATCAGAGGCACTGAAGCTGGGAAACCTAGAAACCTTGTACCACTGGAGATGGATAAATCCCACTGTGAGCAGCAATGCTCCTGTGCTGTTTGCTGATTGGCAGAAAATAGTGTGAAGGAAGCACTTTGACTTCCTTGTTTAGTATCTCCCTTATCTATAAAATAGAAGCTCCAAGCTAGAGGCACAATGCTGGCAGCTTTGAGATAGAGACCCTAGTGGTGAGAAAGATCAGATTACTTAGCTGAAAGATGGAACTGTTGAGTAGCCAATCACTTGACCTCCTTAATGGGTTCAGCTGTCATCCAGCTTTTCCTGATGTAGACAATACCACAGGGCTGGGGATATAGCTCAGTGGCACAAGTGCCTCCCTGGCAAGTGTAAGGTCCTGAGTTCGATTCTCAGTACCAGAAAAAAAAATTACCACAATTAGTATTTTAAATATAAAGTTTGGGCCATTTCAAATATTCTTTTCTTATGGTTAATTTTTTTTTACTTTAATTACTGAATGTAGAGTGTAAATGTTTTGAAACAATTTTACAAATCCTACCAAAGCATCCTGGCACCAGCAGTAAGGACCTAGCACCAAGCATGGCCATTATATTTTCACACAATATAAGCAGAAAGGAAAAAGCAGATATATTTTCAGTTTGCATTAACTGGATTATTAAAAATACTTCACTCTCTAAAAGAGAAAGGAACTAAATCATCAAGGGTAACTTATCTCCTTAAAAATTAATCAATTAATATAAAGAGAAATCTTTCAAACAGCATCAAGCTAGATAAAAGATATGTACAAGCCATCTGTAAATTAAGGAGTATCCATCTGTAAGAATAGTCTCTGAGCATGATCAAGCAGTATCTTTCCCCACAACGCTGTCTTTCAGGAGTCTCTGCCAGCTCTCAAGTGTGGCCCTACAGCCCGCCCTCCAGACATGCAGTAGATTGCTGTTGACAACTCCAGCTCTCTGATGCTTTGTGTTCTGGTGCTAGAGCTAACTAAAGCCTTGAAGAGGAGACACTGAATTGCCAGCTAATGGCTTGGTTAAACATGACCAGGCAATGCAGGAATGCACAATTTCATTTTAAAAAGCCATCATGGGCTGGAAAAAAACCTCACCAAGAGCAAAAGAAAATTAAATTTGGGTTCTGATCAGTCCAGGCTGAAGCAAAAGGAAAACCTGAGTATCTTCTACTGGAGATGACATTGATACAACTAGTATAAGCACATACTACAAAAAGCGGACAGCAGCGTGAAGCTGAACCAATGCTCTCCCCATAGTATGCTGGTTCCTGTGTCACATGAGGGAAAATGGGAGTCAAAGGCTGCCTGCAGAAGTGCAGGCATGCAAAGATTAGAATCCCAGCCCTACCACTTACCTTGAACAACATACTGGACTTCCTTGGGCTCAAGTTCCAAAGGCAGGGAGTGAAAATTAATGAGATAATAGAGAGTAATACCACCACCACTGAAGATATGCCATATGCACCTGCTATTATTAATAATTATAGTAATGATTCACAATGAATACCTTTATATGCATGTAATTTCTTTAAAATTTTCCATAATTCTAGAACTGTCTGTATAAAATTCAGTTTTATTCTCAGAAACCCAGACAAATCACAAAATATGACCGGGTGTCCTCAATAATAACACATGTTTCATTATGAAACATATCCAGCATATCCCCAAGGGTAGAATGACTCTAGAAGAGAGAACTAAGGAGCGTGGATGGATGTGAAGTGGTAAGGAACATCAGGAATTATTGTGTCCACCTACACTTGGACAACAAGGCTTGAGTCTGCCCTGTCCAATATGGTGGCCAGTAGCCATATTAAGGTATTTTGATTTAAGTTAATTAAAATTATTAAGTGATATTTAAGTTCTCCATTCCATAGCTGCACTAGGTACACTTCAAGTACGGATGGTGCCCTAGTGGCCATACTGAATGGCACAAATATGGAATATCCCCATCATCCCAAGACGCCAGTTCTTCAGCACTGCAGCCTGGATAACACAAACTAGTCCAGGTGACAATTGGGCCTTAAGCACAGATGCCAAAGGAATTTCATAGCCACTAGGTTTCCATTACTCTCCTTTCCTCAGCTTTCTCCAGAAGACTCTATATTCAAATAGACTTCAGTGACAGCTACTCACCACTGTGATAAACTGATATAAGGAATACATTTTTTCTCCTGGAAAAAAAATAATGCACATGAGAACACAAATAGACATGCATGCAAGCACACATAAACATACTTTTTTTAAAAATTAAGTTTATTGGTAAATTTAGGTATACACAATGATCACATTCATCATAGGGAATTTGTACCTGTACATGGTATACCTTGATCTGTCTCTCTCCCATTCCCATCTCCTCCCTTCAACCCCTTTTCCTGCCCTTATTTACAAGGCTTTGCTTCCAGTTTATCCTTCTTTTCTCATTTTTTCTTTTCCCTTCCTCTCTTTTCCTCTCCCACCTCCCTAACTCCCCTTTCCTTTTGAACCATTTCTTCTTTTGCAAACAATGGCAGAATTTCAGGATATTCACACCCATGAAGCCCTCAGCTTGATAATTCAATCTAAGCAACTGCACAGAAGGCCTGTGTGTCAGGTGATTGACTGATAACAAAGTTGGGAAGAATATCTGAGAATTTGTGCAAAAGAACAAAGTTCAAAGATTTCGCCTATTTTTGTTGCACTTCATTTTATTCTTGAGCTCACTTTGTAGCCCAGGCTGGTCTTGAACTTGCAACAATCCTCCTCCCTCAGCCTCCTGAGTGCTGGGATTACAGGCGTGCACCACTGCACCCAGCCTTCATTTTATTCTTATCCTGTCATTTACTTAACAACAGTCTGCTCCCTAGTGGTGTCCTCAGTGCTAGGCTCCACTCACCCCAATCTGCCCTTGGTAGTCTTGCAGGTCACAGCTGAACTTGGATTCTTGGCTAAGAACAATGGGAAGCCATTAACAGTTTTACATGGAGATAGCAGTGAAGATAGAGAGCACTTGGAGGTCTGTGACACATTTTGGAGCCAAAGCTGACACTGCTGTGATTTGCATGTAATGGGTAAAGAAAGAATTATGGGCTGTGTATAGTAGCTGTGGTGTAGATGTGAGAAACAACAGATTTCCTGAGGATTACAGAGCGGAAGTGTGGGACAAGTACTGTGCTTTGAACTTTGAGATATTTGACTGGTGTCCAAGTGGAAAAATCAGGCCAAGAATTAGTGATATAAAGCTGGAGTTAGAGGGATGCCTTTTGGAAATTTCATTTTACAGATACTATTGAAAACATCTCACAGAACAACAGAATACCCAAAAGCAGTGTAGGTAGAGCTGAAAGGAAAACTGTGGACAGAGTCCCAGGTTAGACCAAAGATGAAGAGGAGAAGAGAGGCAATTATCAGTTTATCACAGTGGTGAGCAGCTGTCACTGAAGTCTATCTGAATATAGAGTCTTACAGATTAAGCTGAAGAAAGGAGAGTAATGGAATCCTAGTGGCTATGAAATTCCTTTGGCATCTGTGTTTAGGACCCGGTAGAGGAACTGAGCAAGCATGGGATTTGGTGCTCAGCAGCTAAGAGGAGGTGGTGTGTCATGGAGAAGAGTGGTCCCCTATACTGAATGCTACGGAAAGATCTAGTCCTGTAGAAGTGGGGAAGGATGCAGTGCAGGGCGAATAAAGCACAGTTTCAATGGTTGGTGGCTACAGAAGCCAGATTAGAACTGGATGAGGGAGACAGCAGCAGAGAAAGTGACTAGGTATGTCTTTCTGGTAATGTCCTTCCATCTTGGAGCAGCATCTTTGGTGGCATTCCCTGGTTGTCAGGGACACTGACCATGTGCAGCCTCCATGGCCATGAGTCATCCTAGAAAATGGCTCCTGGAGAAAGAACCCAAGCTCTAATGAAGATTGGATTTACCCATCCTTTCAGTTACCAGGCAGGGGGTGCCTGCAACCGCTCCATCTCCACTGCCTTCTCAAAGGTATTTCTCTGCAAGTTCCCTTGTTTCTTCTCTCCCACAATTAATATTTCAAGCATGTCATTGTTGTAAATAAGTCACTACTTGATTGATTAAAGATGGATCAATTTATAGGCTGACATCAATAGGATGTATCTTTGGCTCCAACCCAAAAGAGAAAAATAAATGCAGTGAAGGAAGATCGTTTGGAGAGGATGAATGAAATGACAAAGGATTGAGAAAGAAAATCTCCTTATATAATCATTTTTAGAAGCATCGGACTGCTGGATTTTAATGTCATGTTATGACAACTATACAAAGTTAATACCACACTATTAGTTGGGTAAGCCCCCATTTAGAATGTAAAGTACTTTGCAAAAAGTAAAACATGATATACAGTATTTGGGGAGTTGATCTCAAAGTATGTTTAAAACTACATAGTAATTATCACACAGTTCAATACTGTAACACAGTAAAAGTGGCATTTTTATTCTCCAAGAAATTTAAATGATACAGTGTTTAAAGATTTAACTAAAAGCAGACTTTGCACATATAGATTCACAGAACCCAGTGAAGAGCAGTCTTAGGGATATGAAATAATTTCTTCTAGCCCCAAAGTTTATAATAGGATGTGGATTTTCATGGCTATGGGTTAAAACAGGATTATTTCAAAACCTTGTAATGAATACATAAGACCAGTCCTGATAATGAATTAAGGGAAAAGCTCATTTCTCTCTTAGGCATATACTTTCAGGCATATTTCTCCACGTGAGACCCACAGTTTAAAACTTTCTTTTTCTAATTAAGATTTTAATGTACCTAGATTGTATTAAATCAGATAAAACTCATCCTTCCCATCATTTTTTTCCTTAGTCCACTGTTTTTGTAAACAGATTTCCACATGAGTACTTCTTAATAATAACACATATGTAATCAGGTTTCACTTATGAAAACATGTGGATATACTGTGGCAAAGCCAGCTCAAATAATTCCATTATCAATGAGGAAAAATACCAAATTGGAGACAAACTTTTTGTAGGAGAGTATAAATCTCCAAGGTTTTTATTTCTTGCTATGTTTCTAGGGTCTCGGTGACTGCTCTGGGGTACTGTTTATTAAGGAGCCCCTTCTGCACAGGCAGACTAAGACACTTACACAGTGTGGGGGAAGAAATGCCTCCAATCCATCTGGTATCTACATTCGTCCACTTATCTTAATATTACCTAATCACATCTAAATGCTGTTAATTTCAGTTAGTCCTTAATAATTTTTCTATTATATTACTGTTGCATGGACATTGCTTCTTCATAAGCTACCAAAAAAGTGGGCTTGCGAGTTTAGCCATGAGCTAACCCTCTGCAGGAGGGTTTTCAGTAACAATGCGGTGAAACTGTAAATGAGCCCCTCCTCACAAGCAAGGCTGGTTCTGCAGTGTGTGTGGGTCATCTACAGTGTGTGGGGCCACCAGCAGTGTGTGCCTTTGCCCTGGTGCAAAGCTTTCTGGATCTGTTGCAGATGCTAAATGAAAATGTCTGAGTCGTTAAAACACCTAGCATCTCCACAATTATTAATCAGTAGAAATTAAGTCCCCACTGAAGCAATTTAATACTGGGGATCTTTTTTTTTGGACTGAGACTCGAACTCAGGACCTTGTGCTTACCAGGCAGGCACTGTGCCACTAAGCTATATCACTGGTCCTATATCAGGGATCTTACATTTACTGAGGAACCTGAGGGCATTTTGTAACTAAAACAACTAAAGAGTTTTAATGTTAATATAATATGCTATCATTCACAAATACAAATATATTAAAATTAATACTAGAAGACTCCTGGAATATGTTAATGGAGCATATGTTAGTTCATTTGGTCAACAGTAATCTTAGAGTAAATTAATGAGAATGTTTGAATGTACAAAAATTCAACCAAAAACAAACACATAGACAGATAAGAAATTCACACTTATGCAAAATGCTTAGGATCAGAAGTGTTTCAGAATTCAAATGTCTTCTGATTCTGGGATATATACATATACATAGTGAGTTATCTTGGGGAGGAGACCAAAGATGGTATTCATTTATATTTTATATATCCCTTACACATATAGCATGATGGTAATTTCATACAACATTTTAAAATAATTTTTTCAAGAATCAAACTCTCATGGTATAAAATTTTCTCCCTTGGATGTCAGGACAGTGCTCAAAATCTTTCTGATTTGGGTGCATTTGGGATTTTGCTCAACTTGCAGAATATTTTAATTTGCTAATGAGTACTTACTCTATTTAGGAAAAGCTGCCCACAGTAAATGCAGCTTCTGTGAACAGCAAATAAATTATTATTGGCTGAATTAGTGAGCGCCTCATCTCTTAGATCTGCTATCCATTGCTCTGCCAATAGAGGGAAAGGAACACACAAATCATGGCCGCTGTCTGGCCCAACCGCATTCGAATTCTAAGGGCAGATATTGACCAATGAAAGGAGGGTCAGGGACGAGCAACCTTGAAAACAGAGTCACCTTCTCCACCTGTGGTTTTCAGGTGAGAAAGCCACCTTTGCTCTTGCATCCCTTGCAGTGTGAACCCAAAGGAGACAGAAGTTCTCGGGGCCACGGGGTGGCACAGAGTCAAAGTGGATAACCGACAGGAGCATGGATTCTCGCCACAAAGACAACCATTATGGCCGTTTGTCTTTGGCCATTTCACAAAACGGCCAAACGGCTTTAGGCACTAATTGAAATTGATTTAGCAAAGGCAAGAACAGTTTGGAAGCCTGAACTCTCTTTGTTCCTTTGATTTAGTCCGCCTCACCTCTCTCACCATTTAATCCTAATTAGATAGAGCCAGAAAATTGAACTGGCAAAAGTAGTCATTGACATTTAATTAATGCCTGGCATACCATTTGTTGAAGAAGAAAGTCAAAGTAACGGAGGGTTGGCACAGCCGTTCTGAAGTGCCGACAATGACAAAACACAGTCTGTACTTGCAAAGGGCATCGGAGTCATCAAGCAGACCTGTGCGCTTTTATGCAGTGGTTCACTCCTGACCCTGCAGAAAGGCTTAAATCTGGACGGATACCCCATCTGTTTCCCCACCGCCTACACCAGAGCTAAGAATGCAGTGGTAGGCAAATGGGTGTGCTAAATATCACTACAATTTCACAAAGACGGCAGTCTGGGAGTAGGGGATGCGTTACTTCCCATGTACGTAGCTAAATCTTCTCAAAAAGTCAGCTGGGAGAATGACATTTCAAAAAAGGTGAAAGAAAAAAGATGATGCCCCTGAGACACATCAGTGAAACCCACAGACACGCAGATGACCCATAGACTTAGCTTTGATTTGCGCAATCAAACCCATCCATAAAACTCCAGACTGCAGGGAATTCTCTGTCTTGTGCTCCACAAGGCCACACACCATTTAATCCAGGCACCTGGATGAGAGTTACAAGACAGAACTAAGAGGGCTGTGCATTACCTCCACAATTCCTGGCGAATGGCAGCAAGGCCATTTCCTGACTTTGCTCACTTGACTCCGGGGCTGTGTCTTATATGCAGGCACAGGGGATGAGCCTGGAAGTGCTCTGTTCTCCGTGGGGCACAGTGCATTCACAGGGACGTTCAACAAGAGTGCCTACTGTATGGTGGCGCTGCTCTGGCTGTGGATAAATCGAGGGATCAGAGTGACAGATGCTTCTGTGGCAATTACAGCTTGGAACGGAAGATCAACAAATAGCTACATAAAATGGCATAGAAACGGCAGTACTATGAAGAAATAAAGCAGGAGAAGGGGGCAGACAGCAATGTGCAGAGAGAGGCAGTCCTGTTGTACATGATATCATCAGGAGTGGCCGAGGATATAGCTCAGTGGGACAGCACCTGCCTGGCAAGTGCAAGGTCATGAGTTCAAATTCTGGTACCAAAAAAAAAAAAAAGTGAGTCTGAATATCATCAGGGGTGCCTTTCTAATAAACTTGTACTTAAGTAGAGAACTAAACGCAGTGAAGGAGAAAGGCTTGTAGCTATCTGGCAGAAGAGTCCAGCAGGGAACAGCAAGTGTAAAGCCCCAAGGCAGGAGTTAGTATGAAGTGGTCATGGAACTGCAGGAAGGGTGGTAGGGAGGAAGCACAGAGAGTGGAACAGAATGAAAAGAAACGAAGCCGGAGAAGTGGACTGACCCTGCAGAAAGCTGCTGATCATTGTGAGGACAGCAGATTCTATCCCCAGTGCCTGTGCAGGCGTTAGAGTCTAAAGATCTGCATTTTCAGACTGTAGGAGAACAGGTGGGAGCCGGACAGCTATCAGGAAGCTGCTGCAGTCATCCAGGTGAGTAATGACAGTGAACTTGGTAAGAGTGGCAGCCATACAGGGAAAGAAGCGGGAAGGCTCTGGGTGTATTTGGAAGCATTTGCAGTATTTTTTAGAGCAATGGACACAGAGTAAGAGAACAGTGAAGAGCTCAGTATGACTGACGGCAGAATGGCTTGAACGAATGAATGAATGCAAATGCTATTTACTGAGATGAGAAACACGAGGTGCAGGATGAGTTTGAGAGCAGTGGAAGCTACCAGTTGAGTTTTAGAATATAAATACTGTCTGATCAAGATGACACCAGTGGTGGTGGTAGGAATACTGTAAAAAGCAAGGTAAAGAGCTCATTTCAGTTTGCAAAAATTACAAAGAAGTTCTCACAGAGCCAAGTAAGAAGTCTCTGGAGACTTCTATATAGGATCTAGTCTTTGGCAAGAAATAGACCAAAGTTATTTTGAGTTATGTGAGCAGGGAAATGTAAATACTAATAATAATAACAATTAGTAATAATAATAAACACCAGAGCTCTGTATAGAAATCTAGTCTTTGGAAGGATTTGGACCAGAGTTATTTTGAGTTCCATGAACAAAAAAGTATAAAGAACAAATGATGACAGAGCTGCCCCACATTGACCCCGGACACCTTCCACGAGCAGGTGACAAGTCTTAAGGGCTCTGCTGTTCTGAGGAGGAGGGATGGGAATGTGTAAAGGCAGGGAGCCCAAGGTCACTGCAGACTGCCCTGGCACTGTGTGGCAGTCAGAAGTCCCTGGTGCAGAACCTCACAGCACACACGCTCAGGTCCTCACAGCTCTCGGCTGCATTCCAGCATGGGGCACACATACTGGGAGTGAGCAAGGGCATCTGCTGGGTATTTTTGAATATTTTCCTTGTATTAAATTTGTGATTACTTTTTATCAAACTTCTCCGTGTACACAGTTCAAGGGGTCAAATAGTTCTATAGGGCGTGTTGCAAAACAAGCACAAACCAAAATAGCGGTAAGTTTGAATCTTCCTTATGTCACATTTCCCACTTCTCAGAGGCAACTTCTTTTGATGATGTCAGCTGTTTCTCTCTTCACTTACCTCCATATTGCTAACTAACACACTTACATTTCTACTCCCATTTCACCATCAAGCATTATCGACTGACTATCTACTTGAGAGGATGCAGGCTGAGAGAAAACCCCTGGTTCTCCTCCCACTATTCACCTAAACTTTCACACACATGTGCACACGTGCATACACACACACACACACACACACACCCCTCCCCGTCCTCCCCAGAGTGCTAGCAATGTTACCCAATGGTTAGTTCCACATTTAGCATTTGCATGACTATGACCAAGTAGGCACTTTTCACAGCTAAGTGCCAGAGAGGACTATAGCTTTGCCTACCTTTTTCTGACAACATTTTGTATTTTCAAACTTTGTGTTTATTATCTTAATTTCCATCTTTATGGTTTTCTAGGTATAGCCTATGCAACGACAGTGCAACACAGCGGAATCTGAACCTCCAACGTGAACTTATGTGCTCATTCGCTTCTTCACCTCTCTCTGCCCCGTTCACTCACATCTCAGGGAGGTGGAAGTGAAGAGAGAGACAGCATCACCATAGCAACGTTCACAAACAAGTCCATAGGTATCCCAGGAGAGAAGAGTTTTATGGTCAACAGGCTGGGAAACACCTAATGTAACACCTGGCAATAGCAGGTGCTCGGTTTCGCTGACTCAAATTTTTTTTTTCCTGTTAAAGTGATGAGCCTAAAATCCGTTTTTTTAACCCTTCGTTTTGTTAGGACAAAATGGCACTGTTACAATTTGTGTCTGGATGTCTCCTCAAAGCCTCATGCAGTCATGAGGGGGGTCATGCTGAAATTATGGGTGTGAGTGCTACACCTGCCCCAGGGTGGATAGTTTGCATATGTAAGGGAGGGAAAGAGGCTGCAAGCATGCCACCGCTCCTCCCTTTTGCTCTTGCTGCTTTTGCTGTCTTCTGCCATGTGCCACTCTGCCTTGGAGCCAGCTGAGTATTGACTGAAACCTCCACAAACTGTGAGATAAATAAGCTTTCCTTCCTTAATATTGGGCATCAGGTATTTTGTTTCAGCAACAAGAGAAAAGTAACCAAGACAGGCACATTTGTTCCTCCCAGTACTCTGCAAAAGCCATTTCTCTGGTGTTTGCCCATAACACAAAGTCCCTCAGAGGCTGCTGTTTGGGGTCTTCTCTCAGCACCTGTCTCTGCTACTGTCAAAATGAGAAACACTAGCTCCTTCTCATGTCACTATGCACCTCAGAAACAGGCCAGCAAGGGAAACATTAAGAACACAAGCAGAGAACATGGGAAAATAAACTCAATTCTAGAGCTATGTTTTTCTCAGCAGGTGAAGAACATGAATAATGTGGCTGACCTCTGCCCTGGCCACTGTGCAGAAGCAAATGCAGTCTGCCCTGCGCCAACTACAGCTGTCCTGCAATACCTAATTTTCCTTGTTGGACTTTTCCCACCTCGGCGCCAGCTGCCAGGCCACACTGAACTGGAAGAAAATCAGCACAGGGCAAAGAGAACCCGGCAATGGCTGCAAAGCATGTGAGCTGGAAAGATGCTGGCACAGAATCAGTCATTCTGGTGCCAAAACACTTCGCCTAAAAGGTTCCCTGGAGATTTGTGGGTGAAGAGGAAAAAAAAACACACAGGTACAAAAACCCACACTGACTGACACTGTTTATGACTAATACCATCATTGTACTCAAACAAGCCTGAGGTCTGGGTGAACAAAAGCACAGAGGCAGCATGGTGAGGATCACAAGGCTGACTGGCCCCCTCGACACAGTGTTCCTGCTCATGGTGTTCCTGCTCATGGTGTTCCGCCACCACGAGCTCTTTGTCTGTGTCTTCTTCCTTCTTCCTCCCTGCTCCTGTCGCTCCTGCCTGTGTTCCTTCCTCTGTCCTATCCAAACCTGTGGTCAGCTTGCCTGAGGGCTTGGAAATGCTGCCCAGCCAGCCTTTTGGAGGAAGGAGTATATTAGATACAGGAACACAGGACCCAGGAGCACCGGAGGAAATGGCAGAGGTAACACCTGAAAATCAGCCTGCAGGATTAGCAGTTTTGCCTTTTCTTGTCCACCAGCTTCTCATTTGCAAGCAAAGTGCCTGCTGTCCGCCCCAGTCCCAAGCCCAGGTGCAACTGGCTAATGCAGGAGGAGGAGGCAGATGGAGAGGCGGGCACTTCATCATTGGAGGTCCCTAAAGGAGCAGACTGATTATCTGCCTTCTAGGAAGTTTGATTACAACAGAGAGTTCTAGGTCTCTAATTTGCCAACACATATGCATGTGCATGCACACACACACACACACACACATGTACATACTCACACTGATATGCACATTGCAGTACATAAATATCCTCAGAGACTCAACTCTTGGCAAGCATCTTTAGCACCTTTATAGTACAGATGTGGAAAAGGCTTGGAAAGGTGAGATGTATGCTGAACCAGGCCTGTGGACCATGGTCCTTTCTTCTAACCCAGCTCTTCCCTTCTGCTTTACTCAGCACAGCAAAGAATGGTAGGGAGTTTGACCTTGGACAGACTCCATTTGAATCCTTACTCTACTACTTACTGGCTAAGTATACTTGGGAAAGTTGTTTAAGCATCGTCCACTGAGGAGAATCCACTTTATGCCTGGATTCCATAAGACGGCATATGTGTAGCACCTGGCCCAGTGCCTTGCACATAGCAGCTGCTTCCCTAAGTGGCAGATGTTAGTAATTCTCACCTTAATATTCAGAGCTGTGGCAAATTTAAATGGCTCTGCTCATGCTGGAAAAATCCCTGGGTGGACCCAGAGAAGGGGGGTCAGGGTACACTAGCAAGGGAGCTAAGGTCACCATCATGTGGGAAAGATTCTGATGCCCAGGTCAGCAGTGCAGGCCGTTCCTGTAGGCTGCAGGTGGTCTGCCAGCTTTGACTGCTCTGCAGAGGTATTTGGTGACAACATCCCTGACAAAACAGAAGCATCGATGATTTGTACACAGCCACTATGTGCCCACAGGGTCAAGGTAAGTCAATTAGTTGTATTTCTAAGCCTTTTGATTTGAACTCACTCCATGAAAAAGTCAGATTAATGCTACCTGCAAGCCCCGGCCTCTCTGTTCTAGTCCCCACCTCCTGACTGTGTTATGCGAATTATGAAAAGCAAGGTGTCCTTCACACAGTGCCAGGCACACTGTAGTGGCTTAAGGGAATCTTGTGCTCATGGTGCCTCCCATCTTGAGGCAGTTGTTGCAATGACCATGGCCATGACTCAGCCCTCTCCTTAGAGACAAAAGACTGTATGAAGCCATCCTGGCCCACCTGACCATGCACCTTTTGCACAAAGGTGACAGGGAAGTTGTCCATGCACTGGATGAGAACTCTGAGTCCCACCATGCCCATCCTGCCTGCATGATGGGACGCATGTATGACCAGGACCCAGGCCTTGTTTTCGTGGAGGTGTGTTCCAAACGCTGAAGGGCAGTCATTTCTCCTATACGTATGTCCCAGTCAGATACCAGAAGTCCTTTCTTGGAACCAATATCACCTGAATCTTATTTTGCAATGTGTCTGTCAGTCCTCATTAAGGTGAATGACTTCGACTCATGATTCTATTTCAAATTTGTAGCTTTAAGGAGGAAAAATGGCATTCGCTCTTTCACTCAGGGTTAAAGAGCATGAACTCTGGGCTGCTTTGGAGAAATAGTGATCCATGAGAAATGTGGTCTCAGCCCTGACTGCAGATCTCCCACTTTGGCCAGGGTGCTTGCTTGGCAGCAGACTCCCTCAGCCCCATTCCCATGCTGGTTCTACAGGTTGTGCCTCTTCCTCCCACTAGAGCCACAGGAAGCTACAGCTCTCACAGTAAGACTCAGGATAATTGCTACTACTCTTATCCCTAGCTGTGCGCCATTTCAGAGTGTACTTCCTCACTCTGAGTCTCAGCTTCCTGTCTGCAAAAAGAGATGTACAGCAGCCCTGCAGGGATGTTTCTGAATTACATGAGCTCAAGCATGAGGGTGAGGTGCTCGGGATAAGGCCACATCCCCATCTCACTTTCTCCTTACAGTACTGCAATCATGGCCAGCCCCGCTGAAGCCCCTCCTCAGCTTATCACTCCAAGACAGCATTCTAGGCCTTTCTCCTCAGGGCCAGAGGGCTGCCAGCACGCCAACACTCCCAGGCCCAATCGCCTAGAATAAATTATGGTGCAAGACATTAAGCTCTTTAGCACGAAACCAGCCATTGATTTCATATATAATTTGGAAAGAGAAGAATATTATTTGTACTTTGTTTTCCTTTGGCTATTATCCCCATAAGAGCTCATTTCTACCTCTTAACAGGGATTTACTTGGACTGATGAATTGGTTAAAAACCTTACTGCCCAAGTTCAATTTATTCAGTTCTACATACACTGTAAAACACTCAGGAAGAGAATGAATTGGCCAAGGCAGCTCACTGATGAATGTTGCTATCCTCCCTCAGATATCCTGTCTCCCCTCAGCAGGGCTTGAGAGAGGTCGCACATTAACCTCTTGAGGACCAGGGTATGTGGTCCAAATGGTCCCTGGGGTATCATTCTCAGAACAAGATGGCCAACAGCATATGGTGGACCCTACCCCAGTATGAGGAGTGCAGATAGGTTCTTATGGCTG
Organism: Chinchilla lanigera; assembly: GCF_000276665.1. Classification (NCBI taxonomy): domain Eukaryota; kingdom Metazoa; phylum Chordata; class Mammalia; order Rodentia; family Chinchillidae; genus Chinchilla; species Chinchilla lanigera. The sequence goes on from NW_004955508.1 coordinate 5,615,948, forward strand.
ATAGTGTGGACATGCTTTGGTTGAGGCCAAGGGACATAAGTTTTTTTTTGTATTTTTTTTTTATTTTAAAGAGAATAAAAAATAATAAAAAAATTAGAAATGATACAGAATTTCAAACAACAAGATGGTAGGAATTCAATAATGGTTATTATATTGTATATTGTTGTCTTCAAAGTAGTTGTTCAGATTACCAGATATAAACATGTAAAATTGGTCAAATAAATTAAGCATTAACTGTTCCTTTCAATAAAACAATAGAAATTATTAGTACAATTATTTTAGCTATCTTATGAAAATATTCCCTTCCTTCTTTCTTTTTCTCCTTTCCCTCATCCCAGTTATTCTTTCCTTTTGAGCAGTTTCTTTCCCTTTCACAATATTTATTGTACTTTTCAGATTGTATTAACACTTTCAGGTCCTTACAGTACAGATACAATATGATGTTTACAAATGTGGGTCTGATTTATTTCACTTGAATACAGTCTCTAGTTGCATCTATTTACCTATAAAAGCCTTGAGTTTATCTTTCTTTATAGCTCAGTAATACTCCATTGTATAAAAGTACCAACATCTTTCTTATCCATTCCTCAGTTGATGGACATTTGGGTTGTTTCCAAGATTTTGCTATGACAAATTGTGCTGCTATGACCATGTATCACTGTGGTATGAAGTTTTCAGTTCTTCTGGAAAAATACCCAAAGGGGGAACAGCTGGGTTGAATGGAACTTCTAATCTTAGTTTTTTGAGGAATCTCCACACTGATTTCCACAGTGGTTGTACCAGACTACACTCCCACCAGCAGTGGAAAAAGCTTCCTTTTACCCACAACCCAGCCAGAATTTGTTATTGGCCGATTTCTTGATGATAGCCATTCTTTCTGGGTGAGATGGAATCTCAGTGTTGTTTTAATTTGCATTTCTCGAATGACCAATGATGTTGAACATTTTTTCATAGATGTATTTGCCATTTGTATTTCTTCATCTCAGAAGTATGAATTCATCTCAGATGCCCAATTTTGGATTGGGTCTTTGAATTAGGGGAGGCTGATGTTTTTAAATTCTTTATATGTTCTAGATAGAAATCCTTTGTCTGAGGGACAGTCAGCTAAAATATTTTCCCAATTTGTGGGGGACATAGATTTTAATCTTCACTCCAGCATTCCATCCCCCATCTGGTTCTCAGGGGACAATGTCATCTTGGGGGCTCAAAGCATGCAGCTTCACCCTGATATCTCCCCAGAATGTTGATATCAAAATCACAATCTCTCATACATATGAGCACCTTGGGCTTAAAAGGAACTGAAAAATTAGCAACTTGGGACCAGTTGTTGTGGATAATTCAGCAGCTTCTACACTGAGACCTCACAAATTCTAAGCTAAACTCTCCCTCCTCCCGTAACCACAAGCCTTATCCAACCCTTCCCAGAATGCAGCCAGAGTGGGCAAAATCAATTTCCTCAAAGGGCCATTCTTTCTCACCTGGGCAGGGCCCAAAATTTACATACCTAGCCTCCTCCCCAGGGAACCTCTGTTCCTGAGGACAGGTCCTTAGACCCCACCACCACTCACTCCCCCAACACCTTGCCTTTAGGTCAGATAGGTCCAACTCTTAAAGGCATATGCTGAGACAAGTCCTTCTGTTCATGCCCAAGTTTCTAGGTTCCAATCAGCAACCAGAACTGGTCACTAACAAGGCTGTGGCTGGAACTTGGTGACTGGGAAGACAAGACACACTGCTTTGCCTCTGGGTCACATGATTCCCTTGAAATCCATCTGGTCATGGAGAGGTGGCTCCTCAGCAATGAGGGCAACCCAGCCTGAGTGAAAGGGGTGCCTGGCAACTCATGGCACTGGGTGGGCTCCCAGGATCAAGGGCCCTTGGCTTCAAGGCCTCACTCTAAGCATCCTTTAGGAAAGCCTTCAAAGCCCTGAATAAGAATCAGTTTCCTTCCCAACAGCCTGACCAAGAATCCAATTATCCAGCATCTCTCTCATACGTAAATCTGTGCAGCAATCTTTTCTATTTGTCAAGAAAGACTAAAAGAATAATTAATTTCTAACAATACAGATGTACAGACAAAAGTCCCAGCAAAAATCACTGGAGGGCAAGTTATTTTCATCTAGGCATTCATTCAATAAATACTGAGAGCTACCACAGGCCAGGCAGGGGCAACTCCCACAACCCTCACCATGCAGCCCCATCACTGTGGGGACTGCCAGGACTTGAGATGTCACTGGTGACAGTTCACTGAGTGTGGTACCTTCTGCTAAGGGTTTTCATAGATGATCTCATATAACCCGTGCATGCCTTTGAATAACCTGGCTCACCCTCATTTGATTACTGAGAAAAAGCAAAACTCTGAGAAACTGAGTGATGCTCCTCAGACCCACGCTTTCCCCTCTGCTAGACTTTTGCACTTACAGGAGATCCAAATCCTCAGAGAGGTGCTCATAATAACACCACTATTCCCTACAAGCAGCCTCTGTCTGCAGCCTGGGGGGAGGGACTAAAGTGTTTCTAGAAGTCATGTGAAAAGAATATATGAGGATCCACCAAATCATGCACTCATTCTCCAGGGCCCAACAAACCTTCCCTTTTAAGAAGTCTTTGCAGGTTCCAAGCATCCCTGGCCCTCCTCAGCACCTGCGATCAGATTCTGAGACTCTCAGAGACCGAAGTTTATAGCGGGTCTGCGTGGCTACTGTCACGACCAGGCCTGAGGCACAGTTAGACCAGAACCTGTCTCTTTTTCTCCAGCTTTTACTCCACTCCTTGCTAATCATGATGTTCACTCCTGGCCAACCCTCCTAAGTGTGCCTTGGCTTAGTCTGCACGCCATAGCCATGCATGGTCTCTGATTCCAGTGCACTTGCCTGCTTGTCTAGGAAGTGCTGCACTCCTGAGCAAGGCTGGGCTCACCCACACCTAAACCCTATCCCGTTTAACAACTCCTCTTACCTGGGAAACCTGGAGCAGGCCACACATCCTTCAGGAAGTGTGCATGCACTCTGTCCTCCACTTCGGCCCCAGGACAGCAGCTGTGGCCCACCCCTCCATGCAGCCCTGAGCCCAGGGTCTAGCACGGAGGAGCGCTCAATAAATGATTGTTGAATAAATTTTATTGAATACACTAGAAATGATACAATAGCCTCGGGCTCAAATAGATATTTCATTATCTGGTGAGGAATTAAAAGATGCCAACTCATCTTTAAAATAATTGACTGCTCTTTTATGAGGCTTCTCATCTCATTTCTCTCCAGCCCAGCATTGCACGGAAGCTCTTCAATACCCCTCATAATCAGAGGTACGATTTATTCTATAAGCATTTCATTTAACAGTATTAAGACCCCAGTTCTTCAGTGGTCATTTCTTTTCTTTGGCATCAGGAAGGATTGCTAAGAGCTACTCAGTCCTGAGAAAAGCAAATAAATGCAAGGAAGAAAGCCTGATAATTCTGAACCATAATCTTGCCTTTGATTGATTTCCTCAAGGTAAAAATGTGCCATTAAAAGGCAGTATCGCCTACCCAAATTTTTATAAAGACAAAAAGCCTTCCATAGTGTTCACAGTGCACCGACAGGGGCAAAGGATAAGCATACAGTGGGTCTGGTCATCACTGCTGTAGCTTTTCTGGAAGCTGAATCTCATCATCGCACTTAGGAGCTATTTCTAAACTGTGCATCCTCTCCTGGCCACTGGCCCATCACGACTTAAGCTTGAGAGAGTCCCCAGTTGCCATTGGAAATAACACCAGCACCTCATCAGCTCCTTCCAAGTGGGACGTCAGGGGAAGCCTCAGGTGGGAACATCATGAGCCTGTAGGGGCTGAGGACCCAAGAGGCCAAAGGCAGCTCTGCCCAGGATGAGCAGAAGGTGACAGAGCCAGGGCTAAAAGGATTGGTGGGAGTGGTGCTAGGAGAGCCTAAGAGTCAAAAGAGGAGGTAATGATTTATGTGGTTGGTGACAGGAAGCCTCCAAAGACTCCAACTGGCAGTGACATTATTGCAGATGTTCTCTAGAAGACACATCTAGATGTGACCAATAGGAGGTGCTCCAGGTCTACTGCAGAAATACAAGGATCAAGCAGATGAACTGGAATGGGAGATTAAACAGGAAGGGGATACAACTTTCCAAGGAATCAAGAACTGACCCAAGGTAGGACAATGAGACCGGAAACAGTAAGAGCTACTGGGAAGACAGAAGGGACTTGACTTAGCAGTGACTGATGAGGTGGGAGGCTTTTGCTGACAATGACTAGTTAGATGATAATGGGAAAGTCACTTAAACCTCTATGCCTCAGTATCCAGCTGTGATGATGGGGAATAGTAAGACCTCCGCTGACCACCTAATAGGCTGGCTCTGAGTCTCGAATGAGATAATGCATGTGAACGTAGTCAGAGGAATGAGGAAACGTTATATAGAAAGTTCTAGAGTTTTATGATGTTACTAATACTCTGCATGTTTTTACTTTCCCAAGCTCTTAACTTGAAGTCTAAGCTGCCATATGAGAAAAAGGTGTTAATAATGATGCCTTTTATAGCTTAAAGTTATGAACAAATAAAAAGGTTTATGTCTTTTGCAGTTGCTGGAGAACAGACTTACCAACATGAATTTAAATTAAAATGTCAATAATTTTTATTGGAGTTTCTCAAAATATATTTAATTTCTTTTTATATCCCCCCTTACTTTATGAAGCAATATATTCTGCATGCAATATATGCTCCATATTAAGTTTCTGGACTACTGCAAGATCCAAACTAACCAGAACACAGCCATTGTCTTAGTCCATTTGTGGTGCTGTAACAGAACACCATGGACTGGGTAATTGATAAAGAATAGAAATTTATGCCTCAGCCTCAGAAGTGGAGAAGTCCCGGGCGAAGGCCCTAGCATCTTGTGCTTTCTCAAATGTCAGATGGCAGAAAGGGAAAAAAGAAAAGAAAGACCCTGTATCCTTACATGGCAGAAGAGTAAAAGAGAATGAACCCACCCCCATGGTGTCTTAATTAATCCATTATGATGCAAACCACCTCCCGTGAAGCACCACATCCCAACACTGTTGAACTGAGAACAATTCCTAACACATGAAATTTGGGGAATACATTCAGACTAGCGCAGTCATGACTTCTTTCCTAAGAAAGGAGAAATCATTTACTGAGGCTGTTGAAACATGTTGGCCATGAGACTCACAACGTTCATGCTGAGATTTCTCCATCAATTATATGTCTTAGAACTTGGGGGATATATGAAAAAGACTACAGGAGACAACAGATTGGAAGACACATTTTCAATTAGTCTCCAAATTATATTAAATAGTCTTATTCAACAGTTCTAAGGAAACGCGGTCCTTGGAACTAAGGGACCCCAGTTATTTCTGGCCTCCAGTTTACTTTGTGGCCGCTAATGTGAGTTCTAAGTTTTCCAAAGTCCCCACGTGTTCAAGAGACACATATGCCATCAAGCTGGGGTCTCACTAGGGTTTCTTAACCAATTTTAAACCAAATGACCAATTTCTAAGGATTCTGATTGTGTCAAATATTTAAATATATTTACTGCTATATACATCCAATGCATTGTATATGTGTGTCTATTGGTGAACATGTTTGTGTATACACATCCTTATTTTCTCTGTACAGTCAATTAGAATCATTTCCCATTTTACAGGACAGGAATTTATATAACTTGCCAAGGGCCACCCAGCATGGATGCTATGTTACAAAATATTTCAATAGTTTTGCATCCATATCATCCTGCCCCCAGTCTTCCTTTTTCAGAGAACCTAGGTATGTGACCCATGAGGTATGAATCATGTCATGTGGCTCTCTTCACTACAGTAGAGCTAGCAGGATTGTTTGGTACACGGGCCTGCTGACAAGGGGGCAGTTTCTGCCTGCAGACCATCATGTGTAAAAATTAGTACAGATGTATAAAAACATAGCTCTCTTTAATCATTTCTAAATAGGTATTTGCCATGACTTCAAAACACCCAGCACACAATTGGAATATTTTACTCCTGGGAAACAGGGAGTTCTCATTTTCAGGAAAAGAATAAATAGGCAACCACTTATAATAACAAAACAGCTTTTCTAGAACAGGAGAAAAAATAGGATAGCAATATAGCCTTGGAAACAAAATCATACAGAAAAAAAGAGGTTTCCAGAGATGCGTGGGGCATTTTCCTGTACTTGCCTTGTATCCTACATGCCAAAGCCCCTTGGCCTGCTCCTGAGGGACAAGTATGGCAGGTAGCCATGACCACACCTTGGTCATCCTTCTTCAGAAACTGGGATGTCACTGGGTTAAGCTGGAAAATGAGGCAACTTATTCAACTCACCCAGTGCCCGGGATGAAAGGTGGAAGCATAGGCAGTTGGATTAACCATACCATGATAGGTGTGAGTTTTATAAGACAAAACCACCTGGTAGACTGCTGTTTGACCTCTCTAGAAAGAAAGCACAAGATGGTAGGAAACCTCTCTCTTATAAATGACTTCATTGCTCTGATCTCACAATCTGTTTCATTCATACATCATCCCTATGGCTTCCATGTCCGTCTCTGATCAGAAGCAGGTATTCCAGAGAATTGACCCAGTATCCAACCCCCGGGGTCCCTGTGCCTGAGATGGGGGAAATTTGTTAAAATTTCTCCAATGAGCTACAGGTTTCCTCTTCCCCAATCTGCTTACACACTGCTGTGCCCCCAGATACTTTCCTTTTCTGAAATACACTTTGGTTTCCCAATGGGGACAGCCTCAAACTGGATAGCATGGTAGGTACTGACTCTCTGCCTCACTTTTGTGACACTGCTCCTCAATCCCTCAACTTTTAGTTTGGATCCTGCCTGACTTTTAAAGACCCCAAAATGATTCAGCCCCGGGCCTGACTCTGGGCACTGTCCCCTTACTCATACTGTCCATTGACAAATACTCGTGCTTCCTAGGATTGCAATAGTTGACTTCAACTATCTCACACTAGCAGGAGAGACAAGCAAATCAATAGCTGTGAGACTACAGGGGAGTATGTGCTCCAAGGGAAACCAAATACGGTGCCTTGAAAATTCAGAGAAGAGGTTAAGAGGCTCCAAACTCAACTAGCAACACCCAGAGTGGGCTTTTTGAAGGAATGAGCCCTAAATGCTAGATCATTAAGGACCACAAAAGGATGTTAAGGAGCTTTGGATCTCTCCTTAATGTGAGTGGAATAACTGGAGTGATTTAAAGAAAAGATCTGGGTTTGAGGATGATTTCTCTGCCTACGGAGTACACTGCAGATGATGCAGAGAGAGCAGGAGAGGTAAACCTGGCAGAAGCTGCAACAGTTGCCCCAGGTGAGGTGCTGAGACAGGAACTCAGTGCCATCCCCAGCCACAGCCAAGACCTACTTGGATGACAGCAGTGGCCCTACGGAGATCTTTATCCATCATTTAGTCAGACCCAGCGCACCTGTTGTAGTTCAGGGTTTTGCAAGGGGAACAATACAATACAGGACACATATTTTCTAAGATTATTTATGATAGTCACCCAAAGAATCATACAAAAAGAGAGTGCAGGAAATCTGTCCACACACTAAAGACCAAAGAATCCAGCTGAGGGCCTGGATCCCACAGTAATGTCCTGCGTGAGTTCAGCTGAAGACCTAGAGCCCATAACAACGCCTCCCACAGGTCCAGGTGGAGGCCTATAGCCCATGACGATGTCTCATGCAGGGCTGTTTCACAGATCTGCGCTGGGAAGGCCCAAAGGTCAGTGGTAGAAGCTAAAATGTCTGTGCCAACAGGACAAAGAATCTGAGGGATCTGAACTGAGGCCAGGAAGCAATGCTCCAGACCTCCCCCAAAAAGTGCCCCAGCCATCCTCAGCAACAGTGAGGTCCTGAGCTCCTCCAATGATGAGGAAAGCTGAGGTCCCCATCAGGAGGAAAGCCAATGTGACAAGCTTCTCCAGGAGACTGGCAGTGCACCATCTTTCCCTCCAGAGCCAGGAAGAGATGTTCAAAGTGAAGACCAGAGCTCCTCCAAAGTGCACCGTAGCTGTTCTCAGTGCAACAAGATCCCGAGCTCCTCCTCTGACGAGAAAAACCAAGTTCACCAGGAAAGCCAGCATGACAAGGTCCTCCAGCAGAATAGCCCAAGAGAACCAGCAGCTCCCCAACAGCTTTTCAAACAGCTTCTCTCAGCTCCCAACAGCTTCTCTTTTTCTTCTCCAGTTCTGCCTCTTAGGCTGCTGACAACAGTTCTCAGGTGGGCCGCCCACACCCAGCACTACATCACTTCAGTTCAGCTGGGGGTTACAAGTTAACCACCAGTTGTCAATCCACCACAGCACTCCATCTATTATAGTCAGGCAAGTTAGGTAGAAGACAGCAGGCATCAAAAGACAGACCCAAGATAGGCAGTATGACCAGGCCTTGGCCTGATAAGCAAGAGCCTGAGGTCAAAGGTTAACAAGACCCAGGAGGACAATTAAGTTCAGGAATGCAAGAAGCAGGGTAAGAAGCAAGGTGATGGGTGACTACTATGACAATTTCTGTCCCTATCTATGCAGAAGGCGTTTTGTTTTTATCAATTTACTCTTTGAGTGGACACTTTAGGTAGAACAGAGGCTGAGAGGCACCTGCAGACATACATCTGCGTGCCTCAAGTCCTCAAAGCCCATTTCTAGTTTAAGTAAACTTGTTTTAATCATACAGATTGACCTTAGTTTGACTTGGTGTGGTCCAAGCCCTGCTCATTTTTGTTAAAAAAACTCCTAGACAAAGAATCCAAGAGCCACCCAATTTTTGGAGCTATTTCTCTCTCCTTAGTAAACACGCCTATCATTTACTTCCTTTGTGCTTGATTTCATTCTTCAGCTTCCTAAGACACTGACTCACATTATGCTGATATAGATCCACTAGCAAGTCTCTTCTCCTGACCCTCTTCCCAACTCTTCCAGTGTCTGCCTGGTTCCAAATCGACACACTTCAAGGAAAACAGAGAACTCTACCAGACGGACCAGTCTCCAGACCACTACCAAGAAGACTGACACAGAAAGCTGATTTTTAAGGAAAGAAGCAGGAGAGAATGGCATGGTTTGAAGGGTGGCAAGTGAGAGGACACGCCTCAGAATACTACGGGGCCATAAAGGAGTTTCAGGAGGATGTCAGAGGCTTTTAGAAGAAGTAGGACACTGTATGAGGGTTCTGGACCCCTGAACAAGGAAGGACGGGTCCCAGAACGGAAAGAATCCAGGGTCTGGTGCCATACCTGATTCTCAGGAGGACTGAGGCAGCCCTGAGGTTGATACCCTAAGGGGGGAATGTGTGCATACCCCATCCTCAAAGACAATAAAAGTGGTTCTCTGATACCATATAATGGAGAAAGCTATCCCACCTCACAACTGCATGGCCCATTGCTATAACCCACTGCTCTCCAGAGGGGAAGCTCCAAGACCTCGCCCCTGATGTCCCAGGTATAAAGGGTGTCTCCCCAATAGTGCACCTGGAAAAACATGCGAGTCGAGACAGATCCACCTGGCTTTTGCCTCCAGAGCTGTTCAGAACTCAAGAGCTGCTTAGACGTGAGGGTTTGCCCAGAAGTACAAAGCCCACCCCTCTACCTCCCTTCTGGATCACTGCAAAGGGGGTAGGACAGAATGCCTGAAACACCAAGGCAGAAAAGTTGATTCAGACAGCTCTCTTGTCAAAGGATCAATCACTGCCAATCCTCCACCCTCACACCCGCTGCCTGCAAACAGTCTTGGGCAAATGATAGAGCCTTTGATTAATTCCTTCAAGCAGCCTTTGAACAGAACTGAGGAAAAGCATTTTCTTCACCAAATGACACCATGTAAACTTTCTGGGGACTAGGGGAGGATTGCATGAAAATCAAAAGGACATTAAATGAAATCACTGAGGAAGAAAAAAAGCCTCTCAAAGTATAAAATATCAACCACAGCAGTGTTGTCTGAAGTCTGCTATCAAGATGAATGGGGGTGCCTGGGAGAAACATCAGATGGTATTTGTCAACTTGCTGCTCTGAAGGACAAAGCAGGTCATTCCCCAATTGAAACGAAGTGAGACAACTGCTATGGGCCACAGACATGTGACCGGGAGGTAAAATTAAAACTCCTTGAAATAGCATTGCATACCACTGGCAAAATGCCTTTCCCTTTCGTTTAAACAACAGTAAAAACAAGGAAGGAAAAATGTTTGCAGAAAGGTTTGGGGTTGCACAGTCCCAGGTTTCCTGGGAGAAACTCAGGTCCTTGGGTACAAGCTTACCTCACTCCCTCCAACAGCCAGCCCAGCTCCACAAATGCAGATCTCTGGTCCAACTCCCCAGGCCTCCCCTGAGCTCTTCCCGGGCTGGCGGCTCCATACTGGGACCAAGGCACTGCTTCATCGAAGCCTCTGCCAAATCCTTCCTTCCAGCTCATACTTTGAGGTCCATCCCAAGTATGGCTTCCACCTTGCAGCTTCCTGTTTTCTCTGTCAACTGGGTTAGAACACCAACAATTACTGGTGCCACGTCCCACACCCATCTTATTTCATCATACGCTCTCCTAAATGAAATAAACCTTTTATATATTGTACCTGACACCTGCATTGACCTCCCATGTTGCCCAAGTTGCACCACATTGAAATTATTCACAAAGCTCTCTGGCTAGTGAACCAGGAGGTGCTTCAGGGCACTTCCTACATGGCTCTTTCCCTGAGACAAAAGACGTGGTTAGCACCCATAAATACTGGGATGAGTTGCCATCCCTGTGTATGGGACCTGAGATAATGCACAGTGCTTCATAGCAGCAAAGTTGTTAGAACATAAACTAAATACTCCTTAAATTTTGGGAACCATCTATAAACAGAGCTGTTGAGTGTCTGGGAAGGGAACAGTCAGGGTAAAAAACACTGAGACAGGAAGGATGCTGTGAGCCAAGAAAATTGGGGAATTCTTGATTTAAAAGGGAGGACAGGAGAAGCTGGCCCCATGCCTGCCCTGGAGATGCCATCCACGCCCACCTTCCATGTTGCTGTGCCCACCCCCCCAGTTCAGTCTAATATCCACTGAGCTCCTACTGTGCGCCAAAGGTATGCTAAGCACTGGGCAAGGTCCTGCTCTACCATCCAGCTGAGTGGCCAGGTACGATGCTGCCAGGAAGGAGCTCTTTGGCAAACTCTACTGAGAGTCACTCGCACCACAGCACCATTGCCCTTCCCACAGATCCTCCAGACATGACCACAGCTCCGAACAGAAGACCAGAAGTCCAAAACACGCAAAACCAAAGCCATTTTTACACTTTTGGGGTCAGGGACCAGACCCGCAGGGACATAGTAGCAATCTCTGCCCATCTTCCTCACACCTAAATACCCCAAGACACTGGGGTGCAGAGTCCCCAAAGCAGGCCATGTGGGAAATGTTTCCACTTTTTCCCATTCATTACCACCTTTCTCATTCCTTACATTAGAAAGGAAGTTGGGTATAGAGGAGGAAAAGCTGTGATGGGCAGAATGGGACTAGATAATTTCAGCATAAAGGGCTATAAAGAGAAAGATGAATTCAAGCAGAATGCTGTGATCAAAGACCACACAGACCTGAGCCTGCCCCTCTGAGGAATACAGGAAGGGGTACGGAGGCATCTGTGGTAGAACCAAAGTTACAGACCCTGTATGAGAAGAGGTTCAGGAAATCCTTTGCACAGAGAGTACCTCTTGGTTACTCCCTGCCAAATATTTAAGTGTATGGCCAGGGGTCCCTGTCATCCTCCTCCCCACTTTCATCGTTAATGAGGAAACCAGTGCAATATACAATGAGCCAATTAAAAATAATTTAGTATGTGCTAATAAAGCTTTACCCTAAGATGCGATAACTAGTAACAGAAGATGCTAGTTAATCAAACACACAGCTACCATATGACTCATGCCTTCCTTTCCTAGGTATTTACCCAAGGGAAATAATAGCATATGTTTACTAAAGACTTGTATATGAGGGTTCATAGCAGCTTTATTTGGAATAGCCAAAAAAAATCTGAAAAGCAACCCAACTGTCCATCACCTGGACCGATAAATTCAGGTGCATCCATAAAATTCAATACTATTTTCAGCAAGAAGGAATGAACTATGGATACACGCAACCACAGATGAACCTCAAAATAATTAAGCTGAGTAATAAGCAAAGCCAGACAATAGGAGGAATATATACAATTCCATTTATATAAAATTGTAAGAAATGCAAATGAATCCATGGTGAGATAAAACAAAGTTGTAGTTGTCTGTAGTGTGGGAGAAATGTGGCGCTACAAAACAATGCGGAAATTTTGGGGGGTGATAGATTTGGTCACTATCCTGGCTGTGATTGTGACTTCAGAGGTGTATGTATGTATACCCCTTTCAAAAGTGATCAGATTGTACATTTTCAATATGTGCAACTTATTGTGTTTTAATTATACTTGCTATAGTACAGAATGATCTAAAAAGGTATAAATATGAATTTATACTGATGGATACCTCTTAGAAAGCAGTTTTACAATATGTACCAGGAAACTTACAATGTTCTAAGCTTTGATACTTCTCTCAAAGCTGTATCCTAAGGACATAAAATAAGATACAAAACTTTCACTGCAGGATTATTTATAATGAAAAAATGGAAACCACTAATATATCTGACAAAAAAGATGGCTCAAATACATCATGGCATACTCACATATTGAAATATTATGTAGCCATTAAAGGCAATGCTTATGCAGAGTTTTTTAATAACCGTGAAAAATATTTATGTGATAATGTTATCTGAAAAACACTGAGATATAAATTGCATGTATGGTGTGAATTAAATTATGTAAAAATATGCACAGAAAAGTCTGCAAAATACCTTTAAGATTATCTCTGCGTGATAGAGGGCATGGGTGACTTTTAATGTCTTAATGAAAATTTTAAAATCTTACTATTCTTAACATATTTCCTTAACTTTCTGCAATAATAACGTATCTTTCAAATTATAAAATAAATAAACAATATTCAAAGAATTTCTCTCATCTTTCTTGTTTCTGAAAAAAAGCAAGGCTTTTAAGGATAAGAAGCAGATTGCATTCCCTTAATCCTTGCATCTATTAAAATGTAGAAATGTCCTCTCTGTCACTCTACAGCTTGAACCCACATTCCTTTTATCTACTTTTAAATCACCTAAACAATCAACTGATTGACAGCACACATTGTCACCTAATTTTGTTGTATATTTTGTGGAAAGCCTGTTTATATCCACATTTCAGTTGTCAATCCCCCTAAAAAGAAAAGTAAGATGTTTTTCTTGTAACATTCCTTCTCCACCCCTGCCATTTCACTTTGCCACACCAGGAAAAACCTGAGGACAAAGGACTACGCACATGTGCGTGCACACACACACACACACACATTGATGACATAAATGAATACTAACATTATATCATGTTCTTATAACATTTCTGTTTATTTTAACCAAAGCCTCAGCAAAAGAACAGCCCAGGGTAGTGAGTGAATGATTGGGTTGATGGTATTTTGGCCCCATTTTATGAAGAGGAAAATGAGATGAAAGCACTGATTTGTGGAGATTAATTTCAGGAGTCTTTCTCTGATTTTCCCTGTGTGAACAACAAACAGACAAAACACTGGATTCTATAGTCATTCAGCTTCCACTGTGCCTGTGAGTTCCATCAAGACCTGCTTATCTCTGTACCTCCAGTGCTCAAAACAAGCATCTGGTAAATTTTCATTGAGTAATTTCTAGCATAAAAAAAGATTACTAAATTGGCAAAGAAATAGTTATGCATTTTATTATGTTTTCTCTAATGTAACATATATCCAAGAGAATCTTCAGTTTTTTAAGACCTACTTAATTTCTCAAAGATATGCCCCGCTAAACTATTGTGTATTTCATGAGTCTTTGCAACAGCACTGAAGGACTGACACACCCAGGACATCCTGCTCTATTATCTGGAGTCCCCCAGCACTGTTCCAGGCCCACAGATGTAAAGGTGAATCACAGCCTGGACTTTTTCATGGTCATCATCATAAAGCCTGCCAAGGGAACTTTAAAATTCTGAATGCTTCAAAGAGCGAAGTGATGGAATTACAGAAGGAAAGGATCACAGAAGCAAATGCCAAGGGAGTGAGTAGGTGAGGACTGACTACTGGGAGTAAGAGGCCAGTGATAGCCCTGAAAGAAGAGAGGAGAGTGAAGAGAAGGTGTGGTCCCTGTCCTCCAGAATCAACACCAAGGATATTCAATCCTTAGCACTCTTGAGGGGCACAGAAAACTACCCAAGCTTCAGGGGCTAATATGTTCATATCTAATGAAGGATGCCTAGAAGGGACAAGATACTGAAACTGCAGTGAGGAGACATCTCAAGAGTCCAAGGGATCTGAGCTAGTATGGCACACCGGTATACTGAGCTGTATCCTATCATCTCACAAAAGCCAGCTGGACACATCAATTCCCAAGTCTTTGTTGAATAACATCATGTTGGTAACCTGAAGTGGGCCACAATGGGAACATTTGTCCTAAAAAAGTTGGCAAGTATCACAAGTCCACTGCCTCCTGCCATCTGATTTTTAAACATTTTCATGTACAGTCAACATAGAGTTTGGCTTAGTGAAGTGAAATGGAAAGTACATGACCTCTTGATATTTTTATTTTGGATTCAGGACTGGTTGAGCTCCATTCCATGAGACAGGTAACAAAGGAGAACAAGCTGGTGAGGGGTCATGGGTAGAGAAGGTGAGCTCAGCTAAGGGCATTTTGAGTTTGAGGGTTTGTAAGACAACCCAAACAATGTGGCTTGAGGGCAGTGGCATTCCATGCTGGAAGTGTGGCAGATAGTTCTCTGCTACACAGAAAGGTATTCAAAGCCATGAGCATAAGCAAGTAGTATCTAAAAGAAGAGAGGCACCACAGCAAGGACTGAACCTCTGCAGAACACAATGCATAAAGAACTTTCAGAGAAAATAACTGGCAAAGGAGACTGAGGAAAATTCAACAGGCAAAGAGAAGGGTGGGGTAGGTGTGTCAGGAGACAATGAAAGATGAAGAATCAACAAATGAAGATAATGATGCTAAAGCTACGGACCAGGAAGAATCTCTATGCATGGCATCAAAAGGATCATTGTTGACCCTAACTGGATTAGATGTGCAGAAAGTAGCAATTTGGGGAAGAGGTTCCCTCAATACCTGTTTACTCTTGTGCTGATGAATTGCTGTACCAATCAGGACCCAAACAAAAAAACAGCAATTGCTCTTGGTACATAAAAGAAAGGAAGTATAACACACAAATCAATTAACAAAGTATGCACAGGCTGAAGGGATAGCAAGACCAACAGGGTCACCACGGCCATGGAGGTAGGGACTGCAAAGCAGACCTGAAATCCTGGCTGCTTTCTTTGCAGGAGATGACCCAGGAAGGCAGGACACTGTGCCAGGAGGTAGACCTACAGAGAAGGAGAGGTAGACTCTGACAGTGAGCTCACCTAAGGAGGAGGAAGAGAGAGGAGCAGCTTTAGCTTCCTCCTGACGGGTCTTTGCCTCAATAAAAATCCACTAAGTCATCATGGCAGTGAGCCAATATGGCACAGGCCACTGGAGGCCATGTGCCAAGTCCCACCTTCCTCCCCTTGGTCCAGTTACAACTTCCTACTTCTCTTTTACAACACCCTGTTTCCTTTTCCCCACCCCCTGCCCAATCCCTAGCTGCTGTGTCACGTAGACCGCCCCCTAAACCCCACCTCCAGCCTGGCCCTATATAGCCATTTTTCCCCTGGCTAGGCCCTCAGAAGCTCCAGGACCCTCCTTCCTGCTCTGATCTTCTCTGTGTCCAAAATAAAGGCATTTTTTTACTTTGTTCTGTTTTTGCTTGCACCAAAAACCTAACACCTCCTCCCCTTCAGTCTTTCACCAATGCCTCCCCTTAGCTATATCTCACCAAAAGCAAGTTGGTCAGGCACCTGGGGAATGTAGTTCCCTACCACAAAGACCAAAGAGCATTGTAAATGTAGGGACAGGCCAACAACACATTCACTGAACACATTTCTTTACATCTAGGACACCATCCATAGAAGACCCATGCTGATTTCAGAGAGGTTAACATTTGAAAAAAAAAAAATCATCCCACAGTGGATGAAATATGTTATACCTGTGGAGACATGATTAGACGGCAGAATGCCTCATAGCATATCTGTTCTTCCAAGATGTTGTATTTCTGTTGCTTGAGATTGTTGTCTAACCCTGAGTCTACAGAAACACACAGCAGCCTCCTGGAAGGAGCACTGAGCTGCTGAATGTGTTTCTCTGCAGATTCCTAATTGTTCTCCCTTCCCCAGTGCTCATTCCCTGACCCACCTGCAGTATCATGGCCAGCCACACCCTCACGTCCATCATGTTATTACAGATAGAAATCACATTTACTATTTTATTCATGGATGCCAAGCCACGTTGTACAACAGATTTCCGCATCTTGTATATAAATGTGTGTTATGCCAAAAGAGAAAAGTAATCACTGAGATAGATGAATAGAGAAATGCAGAGATTAGAAAGTTCGAGCTGGGGGGAAACTGAGCACACATAAATCACCCTCAGCCCTCTGGACAAGGTGTAACATATGCATGATGGGGCAGATAAGCCCTGCCAAGTGTGGTCTGCACTCCCAGGCTACTGGGAGCTAACAATTCGGGACAAGTGTTCTGCTGGTCAGAGCCCTGTCTAAGGGCCACAGCACATCCAAACCGCAAATCAAACAGGAGCAGGGATTTTCTCTGACCCGCCTCTTGACTGAAGTTGGCCCCTGGCTCTCCTTGTGAAGAAGAGTAAGCGGCCAGGTGTCCTGGCTAAACCTGTGTTTCCAACAGCCCTGGCTTCATCTGCAGTGTAGATCAACATCAAACAAAGGGGCCATCACCACTGCTTTCACACAGGCAGTAAGTTGGCGTGAAAACAGAATCAGAAAAATAAGGACAAGGGCTTAGCTTTGATGAGTGTGAGAGGTGGGCTCCCAGGGTGGCTCTGAGACTTAGTGCCTGAGAATATTTCAGCACCAGGCCAACTCAAGCAGCTCCAGGCTACGAGTCCCAGCATCGTAAAGAGCTTGCTTCCCCAGGCCTTCCACTGGGGGCCCCAATAAGCAGCCTAGTCCCAACTTAGGCCTCAAATGGCACATACCCTCCCCTGGCTTTGGCCCTTAGCCAATATCATTTCCCCTCTCTGGAACCCCCTCCAACTTCACAGCCCTCAGCACTTCCCACAGGCTTCAAGCCCATCTCATTAACTTATCTCATTCATTCATTCATCTCCTCACACCGTCAGTAGCTACCAGGTGCTGAGCCACAAGATTGTATTAGAATATGAGCCTTGCCATTTCACAGAGCATGCTATGTGGCAGACAACTGGGCTTCTCCCATTAAAAATAAAAGTAAGACTATTGTGCCTCTATCTGAGGCATGTACAGGTTAGATCCAAGGCACAATTGTGGGAGAAGGATAAAGCTTCATTTAAAAAGTAATGTTAGGTTTTCAGCACAGAAGAAACAAAGGGTGAACAAGGCCTTTACTCCAGACACGGAGAGGAGTGGACCGCGTATAGCACAGGGCTTCTCTGGGGTAAACAAAAGAGGTTGGGGATTTATGAGGACTCTGGCTAAGGGCGGAGCTTAAGGGGCGCGCTCAGTAACGTCTTAAGAGCTGATTGGGGCTTCCCTCCCGCGCATTCACGTGGGAAGGGTAAGAGGGAGTCCTGTTCAGGGCCAGGCAGGAACCTATCAAGTAACAGGAGATGTAAGTATTGAGAGGAGTCTTGATATCTCCCTACCTGTTGGAATCTGGGATGAAGGTTGAGGGTAGGAGGGAGATGAGGGCAGCCTGGGTCCTGCAAGGGGATTAGTGACACTGTTTGCAGGGGTCAAATACGTGGTTCCTTCCCTAGCTCTAAGTGTCAGGTGTGGGGCAGACAAAGATGGAGAGCTGGGCAGTGCCAAAGAATGGAGGGCCACTGGTTAGAGCAGGCACTACCTGCCTTCAACACCTCCACAGCCCTGACTCCAGTCTCACTCCCAGTCTGCGTTGCCCTGTGGCATAGATATCATCATTGAATGCTTTAATCTGTCATCTTGCTAGTTTCCCATCAAAACCTGGATCATCCTGAGGGCAAACAACTGTCTTCCAAACAGACAACATTCTGCTAAACCTGGTGGGGTGTGTGTGTGTGTGCGGGGGTATGAAACAGACATCGCCTTTGCAAAGTTAAATTTGGCAAGAGCAATGTTCTAACCTAAGTAGTTCCTGGGTCAAAAGGACACTTACCAGCAAAAGGAACTATGAAATTTTTTTAATTAAGATGTTTAGCTTTTCAGGGAATCCTATTACTGGTGAATGACAATCAGCATTGTGCTCAGAGTTTTTGCCATGTAAATTCTGCATTTATCCAGCAGCTTTAACCTGTCAGAGCCATTCACAACATTCTTTTGTGGGCTTTCTTCCTATTTGCTTCAAGGTTATTGCTTTTAACCTGAAAACAGGGAAAGAGAGTGTCCATTCCAAACGGGACATCCTTTTAGTAGACCTTGTGTGCTGTAATTTCAATACCAATACTTCAACAATAAACTGGAACAAAAGTTCCTTTGGAGAACAAAAATGAGCAACAAGGCTTTTCCTGTTCTCCACCCATCCAAGCCCAGCTAGACAATCTCTAGGCTGGGCCCCAGCAAAGAGAGGTTGGCCTCACTGTCAGCCCCAAGCTTTTCCAGGGGGACTCACGTTGTTCAGGAGGGAAACAGAAGACACACACTTGCCCTAGATGAGTACAGGATAAGGTTGAGGGAAATGATTAGTGTGTAATAAAACAAAATTAGAAAAAGTTTTACCAAGTGGGAGGCTGCATACCACAGCAACATGAAGATCCCAGGGTATGAAGCCAGACAATCTGCACTCAAGTTCTAACACCAGCACTTTGGAATTCACTGAAGCTCTCTCAGACCCACTCTCCTCTGCTGTAAAATGGGCAAGTCAAGAGAATCACCTCAGTGTCCCAGTGAAGATGATGTAACGGATGCGTGTAAGTCTCTAGAATACACTCCGCCATGGTCAGTGCTCATTGAGATTTAGGTGTAAGGCAGGCTGAATGACACATAGTGAAGCTGTGTGATTACCCTCAAGATCTTACTGTGGCCTGAGCCCCACTTCCCTCCAGCCTTTCTGCTTAACCTCCCACAGCAATCTGTCTTTCCACCAGAGTTCCCGCTGTGCATGTCCTTTACCTTATAGTTGTTCTTAGGGACTACTTCCCAGAACATGAGTGTGTCCTCTGCACCTTTCCTCTCCTGTGGCATAGAGAGCACTCTATCTAAGGCCAAGGTCAGAAGCAAGGAATTAAGGAGAAAATACAGGTCATCTGGCAGGCACAACTGTGATGAGAAGGATCTAGACTTATATGAATCGGGAATGAGATCTAGCTACAGTCACAAGAAGCCTTGTAGTTTCTGCTTTGTGCCCCAGATTCCTGAGCTGCCAGTGCAGAAGTATGAGCACCCTGAGACTTCAGTCAGGGAGCCAAATCAGAGGTGGAGACTATTCACAGGACCTGATTTGAAGCTCCAGCGAGGCCTAGTCTTTGAGGTACTCTAGCTACCTGAAGAAACTTCCAGAGGATTCCAGCCCCTACTCAGCCCAGGCCACAGACATCAGGGAGCAGAGATTAGCTATGACCCTAGTCCATGTCTGTACCCCGGAGCCTCAGGATCCATAAATATCACATAAACATCAATGGTTGCTGCTTTACATCATTAAATTGTGGGTGTTTTATCTTAAAGAGACAAAAAAGAGATTAAAAAACAGAATTTCAAACATGATGATAGGAAATTAACCATGGTTATTATATTGCATATTGTTATCTTCAAAATAGTTGCTCAGATTACCAGATATAAGCACGCAAAATTAATCAAACAATGTAAGCACTTACCGTTCCTTTCAATGAACTAATAAAAATTAGTACTACAGTTATCTTAGCTATCTTGTGTATATATACATATCTTTTTTTCCTCTTCCTTCTTTTCTCTTTTCTCCATCCCAGTTGCTCTTTCCTTTTGAGCAGTTTCTTTCCCTTTCACTATATCTGTTGTACCTTTGGGATCTTAAGACAGCAATAGACAATCAAAACACCAGCCTTTTGTATTTTAAGTTTTTACATCCTTAAGTTTACTTTAGCTTTACCATAGCTTGCTAAGCTAGGTTTATAATACCCATTTTAGAGATGAGAATTTAAGTCTCAGAGCAGTTATACATTTTTTTCAAGATCCTATAGCTTCTGTGTGGCATCATTAGGAATTCTATATCCATCACAAAATTAAAAGAACATTTAAGATAAACCAGATGATGAACTCAGAACCTGCAAATACCCATTTACATATGTCCTGTATGCTTACAACAGTCACCTCTAAAATGAAGTCATTTAGTTGTCAAAAAAAAAGATACTAAATCTCATCCACTTGAGTGGGGCCATAGGGCCAAGCTGAAGCTGATGGGCTAATTCACATCCATTGCTTCTCTGGCAAGACTCAGTGCATTAAGTTTTTCAGACAAAGAGTAAAATTCGTGTCAATCAGATTTTCCTGGCTTACCTGAAATATTAGAATGACGACAGTTATTCAGACTGATGGGCGATCTAGGGTGGATGTAGCAGAGAGATTTTTAGTTCTGCAGGCTGTTCCACACCAGTAAAGGAAGTTCTGATGACAGAGGTAACTGCATTGCAAATTCACTAATAGGTGCTCTGAGAAAATGCTGAAAATAGACACTCAGGAAGTCTGGCTGTGATCAGAGGTGCCAGCTGTTCCCCCAGACACTTGGGTTATGTAGGTTGCAGGCATCCAGCCCAATTCAACTCATTTTACTGTCAGATAGTAGGGGCCCATCGTATTCGTTCTCGAGGAAGGAGCAGGGCCAACATTGCCCTTAAGGAATCATCAGAGTCCTGGGTCCTCAGGAAAATCACCAGAACCACTGCAGAGCATTGCATACAGTATCCATTCTGGCCAAATCTTCTAACCCCAGAAGGGTGTACTGGCATCTGAACATCCACAGGTCCATGAGGGGAGACCCCAGTCAGGGGAGGAGAGTACTCCCAAAATCCCACAAAGCTTCACAGCTGCCAAGTGAGTCTGAATGAATGTCTGAAGGAACCCGGTGCTCTGATCTATGAGTGAACTGCACAGGGGGCTGCAGAAGAGGCTCTGTAAGCACCCTCTTCGGCTCAGCCTCCCTCTGGTTGGGTTCCCTCAGAAGTAGGGCCCGAGATAAGCACTAAGTGAAGCCACTTGGAAAGCAATCTCAAGAAGTCCAGACAGAAGTGGGGAAGTCAGTCAGCAAGGGAAGAAAGTCAGGAAAAGAAGGAAACAAGCTGCCACTGTGGGCAAGTAGAATCTGGGTCAGTACGTGGCTCCTGCCAGCCACTGGTGAGAGCAATGCCTGGCAACATTAATTACCTGGAATTTATGACCCACCACACACAGAAGATCCTAGTGGCCAGAGAGCCCCCAGAGAAAGCTTCTGATGGGAGGTTGGGCTGCATGCGTGAAAAGGATGTAAACAGAGGAGACAGGAACAGGACATTGACAGCATCTGGCAGAGCCACCCTCTGCCCACTTACCCTCTATGCATCCCGAGGCTACCAGTTGTCTTTATGCAAGCTGCACCATATTGAGCCCAGTGAATACATATGTGGGGTGAAGAAGGGGGTCATGACCCGCTGTAAGGCCCAGCCTGAAGTTCACGTCCTCTCTGGTCCCTAACTCCTATGCTGCTAATATCAGGTTCCATATAATTCAACACCATTCCACTTCTCCAGCTCAGCCTGGTGGGGTGGTGGATAGGATTGGCCCTCCCCAACCTCAGCTAGCTATGGATAGAATATGGGGCTGCTCCCCACCTGGCTTTATGACCATGCTTTGGTATAGGGGATCTACTCCTGAAACTCCTGGTAAAAGAATAAAGGAAAACCCAGTACCCTATAAAAGAACCACATGCTAGGACTGTCTGAGTGTAACCTTGACCTTAATTACAGTCCAAAAGTACTGTATTGGGAACCTGGTATCTATTTAAGGCATTTTTTTTCTTGGAGAGTGAAATGGGAAACAAACACGTAGTGGAGGCCTGAATTTACCCTGAAATACCAAAGAGAGGCTGGAACACAACACCAGCCATCTGCTTTTACTCCCCCTGATGTTTTTGGACATATTTTCATCTGGCTATCAGAAGTTTTTCATACAATCACAAACCTTAACTGCCATCATTTCCACCTTGGGGAGCTCAACCATTTCAAGGGAATCAGGGTGCAAATTCCTCAAAACCTTAAAAAACATCCCTGTTCCTAAAAATTCATGAAGGAACCAATGTGGGCGGCAAAGGAGTGGTGGAGAAGGAAGCAGTTAGTAAGTGGAGTTGAACAGTGGGTGTGAGAACTTTCCCACCCACCCCAGCTCTCCTCCCCTGCTCACAAGCAGGGCCTGTGGAAGCCGTCAGGGAAGCCACTTGTGAATTCACAGCTCGCTGTCCATTATAATTGAAAATATGGTAACGCATAAGCGATGATGTTGATTTTAGACTCAGAATGTCAACCAGGTCTTTTCATTTCAGAAATACATACATCCTTTAGTGCCCTGGAGTTACTTGTTGGGCTGAAATTTTTATAAACTCAACTCCAAGTCAAATATTGCAGAACTACCAAATGTCACCAAACCACTTATGAAGGAGTTATACCAGTCCCCATTAAATCAAAATATTAAACACATTTCATTTCAAAGTTACTGAAACTCTCTTTAGTAATTCATAGTTTCTCTTAGCAGCACCTCAAGCATATGTGAAGGATAAGGGAAAAATAGATAGCTAGAGATTAAAATGATCAGAATCTGCATTCCTTTAAATTAGCAATGAGAATATGGAGAGATTTCCAGCAATAGGACACTGTTTTACCCCTGGTGTATCAACACCGACCTCAACAAATATTCTAGCCAGTTTGCTGGAGTCAAATCCATTGGCCCACAAATATGATGATGTTATTTCTACCCTCTGCTACACTGTCAAGTTCCTCTTTCCCAATGGGTGGCAACTGCCTTAAAGATTTTCCAGTCCAA
Organism: Chinchilla lanigera; assembly: GCF_000276665.1. Classification (NCBI taxonomy): domain Eukaryota; kingdom Metazoa; phylum Chordata; class Mammalia; order Rodentia; family Chinchillidae; genus Chinchilla; species Chinchilla lanigera. The sequence goes on from NW_004955508.1 coordinate 5,639,064, forward strand.
TTCTACAGCTCTTCATTCACTTTTGGTTACAAAACTTAGTCCAGATCATTTTAAACTTCAATCCTGTATCTAACCCAACGGCCATCTACTCTGGCCTGAATGAGGTCTGCTCTCCTCTGCTGCCCCCGCCTTCCCATTCTGTGTCCCAGAGAGAAGCAGGAGATATCTGAAGGGAAAATCCAAGGACTACCTCCATACTCAACTGAGCAAAGTAGTGGATCTGTCTTCACTTCCTCCAGATGATGTTGTAGCACATGGATTATGGGCTCCATGTGGTCTCCCCAAATGCCCCCATAGGTGTAGATGCCTTCTTTTTCTCTGGAAGGTCTCCTGTGAATTCTGATCACTTGCTTCAGTTGATCATCAGTTGGTGTCATTTCTCCCCTAAAGTTCACTAGAAAAACTATAGTTCCAGATATTGTGTATCTGTTAAGGTGATTTCAGCTTGCAAACACATATGGATGCATGTGCACACACAGGGTGTCTGGAATTCCTGTCTGCCTGAACATCCCCTAGCATGCCATTGAGAGCTCCACAGTTCTCTTTCTCACACCGGTGGCATCTGCTGAATAGTCTTTCCATAGCTTTAATGACCTGAGTTTTCCAGGAATACAATCAGCCTATGAATTGAAGGCAGAGTGTGTTTTGTTTTGTTCTCAATATTACCAGAAGTATTTTGCCAGTTCTAAAAGTCACATCACCACCACACTGCTCCTGATATGTGAATAACCAATACAGCACACTTAGATGTGATTGCCTTTGTGGCTGTTGAATTCACAGTGATTTACATCATGTCACTGTTGAATCCACAACAAACATTTTACTACTTCTTCTAGTGCAGTTGGGCTCAAGCATTTACATGTTGGAATATACACTATTTTACTATACACTATTTCCTTTTAATTCCATTATATTTCAGTTAAGACATTGTATTGATTTGTTAAATTATGTATATAAGTAGAAAACAGTATCAGTAAATTTCTTTTCAGTATAATAATGGTGACACTATAGAATACATGCTGTAAAGCCAGGCCACGATCCTTCCTGTTTATTTTCGTTACCCACCCTAAGGCTTTGGAAAAACCTGTTTGATCCAAGTTTAGCCTTGATCCCTTAAGGGAAATATTATTATCATTTGAGCCAACATTATAGGAAGAAGGGTAAATTCTATCTTGTCTGGCCCAGCCTCAGCCTGTGTGGGAAATGGCAGCATTGCTGCGAGGAACGTCTGACCCCTACATGAAAGGGAATTTCAGGGGCAGAATCACAGCTACTAGCAAACATCACATGTCCATCCTCACAGCCCATAGCCATCACAGTCTAGATACCACTCCCCAGGAGATAGGCCTTCCAACATCAGCTTCAAGAGACCTGGATTCCAGTTTGGTTGAGAAAGGTGACGTTTCCCTGCACATAGTGTCAAAGGTTCATGCTCGCGACTGAACCAATGTATTCTTAGATCCAGAAGTAAATATTCTGACTTCAGAGGAATTACCATTTGTTCATTCATGTGTACTGTATCCACAACCTGGGAATCTCAGCACAGCCAAGGGGTCAGCCCCTCCTCTTGCTCCCTGATGCCCAAGATGTGGGCTTAGAAATCCACGGGCCTCATTATAGGAGGCCATAGCACTTTAACTGATGACAAAGCTTTTCTAATTAAAAACCTCATCCTTGCCTCTACATATACATGCATCTGAGATCATAAATTGCAAACCACTTTTAATGACCTGTTTAGAACACGGAGCATGCTTTAGCCACCTAGGATTTGTACCGTTTGGGGTTTAATAGAATGTTGACAGGAACAAGGAGGATTTGAGGTGTGACATGGCAGAATGTCAGATCTGCAGGAGTCAATGGTTACAACTAAATTCTCACCAGTGCACGACAGAGGATATTCTCCCAAAGTGTGCAGTAATCAATGCTACAGAGTAAGTAGCATGACTATGGGACTCCAGTCATGGCAATATTAATTTACATTAATTATCCAAGAAAGATCCACCCTCTGGAAATCACCTCCAGAATCATCAGCCACAGAGGTTTAAGGTTCTGGGATATCTATCGTCCCTTTCTCTAACTCTGTCTTAGACCCTATGGGGTTGGGCTAGATCTGCCCATCCTTAAATGCACTTGCTTAAGAAATTGACCTCTCCTGATCTTCCTGCTCCAAAAGCCATAGTCTTGTGTGTGCACATTGATGAGTTGGCACTGGGAATCCCAGTGCATGAAGGAGAAGGAAGAATCAAGAAAAGTGCCACACCAGCCTTGCATCCTCCACGAGGCACAGAGCTGTGTTCAGGGAGCTCCATCCGTCACTCATCTGCATACTCTATGCAAGACTATGTCTAAAGAAATGCCAGTGAGAAGATCCAGTCCAGTGAATGAGGAGACAGGTGGGCAATGGTGAAGCAATCAGCGTGAGCCATCAGGGAGGTCATTATAGGAGCTAAGTAATGGAGAAGAGAAGGAGACACCTCTGCCAGCCATCCCTCTGCCAAGCAAGTTGTCCTAGAAGAGGCATCAGCAGCATGAAGGAAGCCTGCCAGGTGGCCAGGCAGGGCAAAGCACACAGCATAACAAAGCTCTGGGTAATAGGGATCTGGGATCTGGGCTGTTCCACAGGTGAAGCAGAAGTGGAAGAAGATCCATCCCTCCTCTCACTCAGGCACGGGGTTGGTGCCGGACTGTGCTCATGCAGAGTTTACCTTCTAGCCCTAGAACAGGGAGGTACCAACCAAGGGCCTTCTGAGATGATTCAGTGTGTGTTTAGAAGCCCCACTGAAGGCCATACAGAAGTGGGTTGAAGAGGGATTCATCCACAGATGGGTGAGATAGAGAACTACACTCCCAGCAAAGGGAAATTTAGACCTCCAAGTGCATTTAGATCAATGAGGCCTTACATGGAACCCCTGGCGCCCTCCCCACCCTTCACCTGGTGTCACGAGCTGGCTGAAGTAAGAGAGTGAGAGTAGCCCCTGCCACAACAAGCAAGGACAAGAGAAAGATCTTCCCAGAACACTGAAGAGCATCCGAGCACTGCCAGCCTGCATCCCTATGGCATTTATACCACAGTGGGTGACAGTATCCTCTCACAGCTCTTGGAGTGTCTTTCTAGGTTGCCCAGATGAGTGGGCTGTAAGTCAGAAGGCTCAAAATTCCCAGAAGTCACCTTGGTCCAGAGAAAAGGAAGGTCAAAGTGTGTATCTCCTCTCACAGTCATAGAGGCTGTCCAGACCAAGCTCATGGTTGTCCCACACCAGGATTCTAACTGAAAAGACACACAAGACTTGCCACAGCTGGCATTCAGCACAGACAGGAGAGCAGTTTCCTCAGGATCTGTGGCCAGCCAGTGAAAGCTGAAATCCAAGGTGTTTCTTGCAAACTCATCCTTGGGAAGCATGCACACAATTTGGGGAGAGAGGCTTCTATCACTGAAATATGGTTTCAACACCATGACAAAGACCTACCTACCAAACACATCCATCCATACTGCCCCAGGCAGTGTGCCACACTGCCCAAAATGCTAAGTGTGAGATCACTTACCCTGTAGGTAAGCAGTACCCTCTTTCTAAATGCAAACATTGCAAGATGAGATCACGTATTGTGCCCCATTACCACAGTCTTCATGAAGGTCTGAGACCTTTTCTCTCTGATAAGATGGTAAGTAGAGCTTGCGAGCCCAAAGCCTTAAGAGTCAGGTTGAAAGCAGTAGTATCTTCAAATTTTCTAGGGAGAATGCCATTTGGTTGGAAGGGACTTGTTTTGAAGCTGTAGATGACAGCAAGCCCTGTCATTAATATACTGGCTGGCTCTGGTCAATAAACCCAGCAATTCTGAAAATGGTTTTACTTACAATTTCCACTGGATTGAGAAAACACAAATTGTAAAGCAAGGATGATGATGATTCTCAGTATTATTAGCAATATTTGAAAGAGTGGCTTCCAGGGAGCAGCTAAACTCCATCTCCAATGAAGCCCTTAGTGTCAGAAAGCAAAGAAAAGAGAGACCCCAACAGGGTGGAACCACACACATACTGCATGATGGGGGAGCACGGCAGCCAGATGGGTGCTGGAGGCTGATGCAAGAATTCTGCCAACTCTCCCCTTCTTCCGCAGGGGCTTTGGGACCAGGTGGTGGGAAATAATTAAAACTTAAAGTCCAGGGAAAGCCAAGCTTCAAGCAAAGATTTTTACCTGGTGCCCTCTTCTCCCCAGGAAGGCTGGCATTCAACTTCTCAAAGATCTGGGTGGGGTGAGGCAGGACATTGTTCAAAATGGAAAAGATACAAGAAAATACGCTTTATTCGTGACTTCTAATTCAGAGATGAGTAAATCATTAAAACGTCTTAAATATAATTGTAATGTTAATAGTCAAGCAGGATGTGACTGTCTGGACATTTGTGATGGTGGTGTTTTCCTTTGGAAAACCACAGCAACAGAAGAAAGTTAGAAAGATAGAACCTAGGTCTTAACTGTAACATTCTTCTACTCAGATTATGCATAATTTTAACCTCGTTCTGTGCTCTAAATGACAACCCACACTTCCACAAACAAAGAAAAAATATCAAAAAGAAAGAAAACTCTTCAAATACTATGAATTACAAATGCAGTACTTTGTCCCTGTGAGTTTCCTGAGTGTGGCCATTCTTGGCTATAAACCTCGATTCTTAATCCTTTCTAGGCAGTGGTAGAGGGAGAATCTGGGGAAATTTGCAGCAAAAAGACATAGGTTGAGTAGAGCAGAGAGCCCAGGGGAGGACTCCAGGTCTCTGTAGGCCTTGTGAGGCCTGGTGTGTTGGCTGAGAGGACCAAAATCACTGGTTTTCTAACTCTAGTAGAAGAAGGAAGAATGTTCATACTTCTTTAGCCTTTTACTGTCTACCCATTAGTGGTCATTCCTTGGGGTTAACTATGACCCTTAATGTGTTAGACACCATTAATTACAGGGTAGGCTGTTATATGAAAAGCACTGCATCCCAAAGGGCATGGCTTATGGGATAGCGTATAAATTGGCCTCTAGAAGAGCTCTTGTGGGGTTGGAAATATGAACACTTAGACTCTCAAGCCACCAAATATGTGTCCACTCAAGCTGAGAAAATGCGTTCGAGTCTTCTCCCATGAGTATTTACAAGTTTTTACATGGTAAGACCCCTTCTATTCTGTCTCTCTATCCACAAGTATATCTATCTCCCAGAGGCATCTGTGGTGATAAAAGTGATCCAAATAGGCATGGTCCTGTAGGAGATGGGGTACTGCTAGTGACAAACTAGAGCAGAAGACCCAGATCGTCACTCAGGAAGCATCCCCGGAAACAGGCTTTCAGACTAGATGGGCAGTAAGTCTTTCTTTCGCCAGTCCTCTCCATCCCAGCAGGCCTCTGTTCCTTTCCAGGCAGGCCAGAGGAGTGGGCCCAGAGGAGAAGGTGAAGTCCGATCCCACCTTCCTTTGGCTTCTTGTTCTCCATAAGTGTTCCAAGTCTTCTTCAAGAGCTCCAGTCCATCCTCAGAGTCCAAATGAGCAAGGGATAAAGATGAGCAGCAACTGGCCCAAGGAAAAGATGACCATCTGGATGCCCAAATAGGGGCATGGCCATCTATACCCACTGGAAGATGCCCTTTTCCCCACAAACATAGAGATGGAGCCAAGGGACCTTTTCCTAAATAAAGTGGAAGTTTCCTTATAGCATTTGGCCTAAGTACCAGGCAGAAGTGTCTCTGGCTTTAGGTTTGCAATGGAAGGCTTACTGCTTCCTGGCAGCGTGAGAGAGAAAGTGTGAATCCCAACCCATGCTCTCAAGCTGTATAAGTCCAGATAAACTGTACTGCGGCAAAGGGAATCATAAATAATACATCCTAGGACAAGGATTTCGGTATTTTTAAAGGGTTTCATTTCGCCTCCCTTCCAACTTTGATATATGTACTTATTGAACAAGGGTCTGGGGAGGGTTAATTGAATTAATATATGTAAAGTGCTTTGAGTTTGAAGAGAATACGCAATATAAATGGAAGTGTCACTAAAAAGGTTAATCTAATTTACATCTAACACTTTCAGTTCATGGTGTTAATGAACTATATCCTTTTTGAGAGTGATTAATTTATAGAAATGTGATTATTTTTCCTAATGCTATATATGGGTCAGCTTTTCCCATTACTATATCTAACTTTATGGGAAAATGCAGCATTTTATATATTAAAATAATAAATCAAATGTTCCTGTAATGATTGTATTTCATTAATTACAAAGAGACACGCATTAGATTAACATTTATCTGTTTTAATTAATTTGCTGCAGTGTAGGTACCCCTGCAAATTGGGAAATGACGCATCAACTTGACATAATATTAACAGTTTGGACTGATCCTTTCTGAAAATTTATGGTCCTGCAACTGCTGTGTGCATCGCACAACTATAGTGACCACCAACTGTGTGATTCCTGAAGAATGGATATCAAAGAACTAAGAAGGGACACAACACTAAATCCAAACTGTGAGTCAGCTTCAGGAGAAAAAGGTGTTATTTTGTTGGGTGGGGGGGAGTTGGGAGTTCCAGATGCTCAGAACAGATTTCTTAAGTATGATCATTTTATTCTCTTAGGTGCTTCCTCCCTTCAAAGTTTTCAGCACCATCTCTGTTGGAGAGTCAGGGATTTAGCTCAGCGGCAAAAGCACCTGCCTGGCAAGTGCAAGGTCGTGAGTTCAGTTCCCGGTACCGGAGAAAAACCAAAAAAAAAAAAAAAAAAAGAAATACAAAGAACTTCTTGGGTGAAGGACGGAGGTGCTGTGGGATCCTTCCTGCCAAACGAAAAGCCTACCCCAAAGGGGCTGAGCAGTTTCCCTGAGCCTTGTAGCTGCCCAGTGGATCCGGTCCATGTGAGCCTGCCACCGTGGCCACTGCTTGATACTCCACAGTGATTTTCTGGCCAGGCTTGATGGAAGGCTGAGCATTTATTTAACTGCATAACACAACAGATACCGTGGAAATACAAAATAGAAGTCGTAAAAACGACGTCTACTAAAAAATCAGCAATCTTCACATGACAAATCAATGCAGTGATTCCAAAGGAATAAGCCACATTTTAGCCACTTAAGCATTCTCAGAAGTAATGAGAATAACATTCATAATCCCTCTGAGTGTGAATTCCCACGGCATCTGCTGGGCCTGACATGCACATTTTGTTTGCTCAGTGATCTCCTAACTCACCTACAGAACCAAGTATTTTAACCCCTTACAAAGTGAACACTGCAAGGTAGTTTGGGAGAATAAACACATAACTAAAAGGGAAAGGCCAGAGGGGAAGCTCCTTCCTCTGAGTACAGGCAGGAAGTAGATGTGCCCAGGAGAAGTAGAAGAGTCCCACAGGGTTTGAGGCTGGTGTGGGTGGCAGCAACTTATACTGGGTCCCTCCCTCAGCATTGTGTCCACTCGGAGCCTTGGACAGTGCTAGGCACTGGTCTCACAGTGGTGAGCAGGGTGCTTTCCCTCCAGGGACTCACAGGCTCCCTGGGGAGGCAGGGAGGAAATAGACACTCTGAAGAGCAAACGAGTGGTGGGTGGGATAGGGAGGAACAAGGGCCCACCTGAGAGCGGTACCATCAGGAGACGCTGCATCGTGCTGAGATGCATTTCTCCACCTCAGCTGGGCATCAGAAACAGTGCAGAGCTTTAAACAAAATCCTAGGTCCAGCCCCAGAGCAACCACAACAGAATCTCTCGGACTGGCAGTTTTATCTAACTGTGCTGTATTAAAATCTTACAAGTGCCTCTGCTGTGCAGCTGAGGGCCCCTGGTGCAGAGGACAAGAGGTGGACTCTGAAATTAGACAGTGGGTTCAAATCCAAGCCCTCCTGCTTCAGTAGCTGAGTGGACTAAGTGGCCTAGGTTTCCTCGCTGCAGTTCCCTCACCTACAAAATGTGGGTAATAAAGGCACACATCTCATCATTGAGCCACAAGGGCTAGAGGAGTTAATACCCAGGAAGCACTCAGCACAGTACCTGGCACATAGTAAGAGAGAAGCATTTAGCCGTTTGGAAATTTCTAGAAAGCTCACTGAAAGGAGAGGAAGCTAGGTAAGAAGGCCAGGGAAAAATTATCAACAGATAATTTTAGGCTGGGCCAAAAAGTTTGGACTCTATCTTGAGGGCCGCAGCTTCCCTGGCAATGTGTCAGCAGAGGGGTGGCACTTCTCCCAAGAAGGCAGCTGGGCCCCATGCATTTCTGCTGCAAGAAGGTCTGAGTGTCAAGGGTGAAAGCAGAAATTCTTCGTAGATACCTTTGTCCCGCCCTTTGCTCTGAACGTATCTGAGCCCCTTCTCAAGATACAAGTAGAAATGGAAGAGAGGGAAGTGAAAAGCTTTGGTATCCTCACCTGAAAGACGTGCTGGCAAACAGCGGCAGCGCTCTAGGGGTAATAACAAAGGAATGTGGCAAAAGAACATGCGCACACGTGCTGGGGTGGAGACTGTGGTGCCTGAGGAAGGTGAGAGCCCAGGACTTTGGGACATTATGCTGTTTGTACATTGGGTGGGCATCACAAGCAGCAATCCGTGAGGGAGAGGAAGGGGAGGCAGTAGTCCCTTGCTTTCAGCATCCTGAAAGAACACAGCATGGATAGTGAAGACCAAATTCATGATGACTGGAATCTTCTGTAGGCCTGGCAGAAATGGGATCCATGCCACCATCCTGGCAACGGCATGATGCACACAGTGATAGAACCTAGTGCCTTCATTTACAAAAGCAGTTGCAATGGGGAGAGAAGACAGCTTCTAGGTCTTTTGGGTAGAATCAAAAGGACATGATGAAAGATGGGGTGGATGGGTGTGGAGGGAGAAGCAGGCTGGAGGATTCTTTCCACCAAGACAGAGATGAGCAGCGATTATGAGAGGGAAGACAAGAGCTTGGGTAGGGATACAGGGGGCTGTTGTGGTATCCTGGAGGACCCTAAATGAACAGACAATGAATGAGTTTTGAGTGAGAAGAATGGGCTTAAAGTAACTAAGGAAAAATTATTGGTGAGAGTCAGCAATAACCGTGGGGAAGATCAATGTGAGCAGAAGATGCCCGGGGGCTGGGGACAAGCAAGTACCTGTGGACACCAGAGACCAGACACTTATCCTAAGGATTAGACAGTGCTAAATGGTGAGAGAAGCAGACTTCAGGTGGCCACCATCCACAGAGACACCTGACTTGCCACACTGGCTACCTGGCCTCAGGGAAGTCAGACACCTTGCTTGGATTCTTACTGGCTGTTGCATGCCCTGTGATGTCCATTTGCCAACCTCTAAAATGAGTATTTGTGAGAAACACAATCAATATAGGTAAACGGTTGCCACAACATTCAAAGAAAAGGTAACCTTGATATCATCTTCTCCTTCTGAACTATCTCCTCCCCCTGCTGCCACACACACTGGTCAGCATCCCCTCCTCATTCTCCTCAGGGGCCGCCATTCTATAGACTTCAAAGTCGTCCTGACATCCTTCATTAACCTGCGTGGCCCAAAAGGAGTCAGAAGACGACAGTATGACAATGTATGTCCCAAATGAACTATCAGAGCAGAACTGTTGGTCCAGGGCAGGACCCTCCCCCAAATGCAACAGTACAGACAGCTGCCTTCTCTGCTTGAGGCCAGGCAGGCAGGAGGTCAGGAGGGCTTCATAATGCCTAGATGAGAAGAGACAAACCACGCTCACTTCAAATCCAGGACTCTAAGTGAGGCTTCCGAAGAAGCTGACTTTTCAGAAGTTTTGAAGTGAAATTCAAACAAATATTCCCAGGCACAAGGTGATGGCTCCTGGGCCAGCAGAGTCCCTCGGGTCTCACTCAGAACCTTCCTTGTACAGACACTCAGCCACTATTACAAAGAAGCTCACAGGAGGTAGGAAATCCTGGCCCACACACAATCTAGGTTTGGAACTTCCATTTCTTTGGTTTCTTCATTTTTCTTCATTTTCATATTTTTATTAGTACATGTTTGCAGTATATAATGACCACATTTCACAGGGGAGTTGGTACAGGTACATAAAACATCTCAATTCTTATCCTCCTTCCTCTCCTTCCCTCTCGCCAACACCCTCAAAAAATAAACACTGTAGATTCCATTTGACCCAGCTATTCCCCTTCTAGGCATCTTCCTGAAAGAGTTAAGGACGTCATATTACAGTGATACATTCACCCCTATGTTATAGCAGCACAACTCACATTTGCTAAATCTTGGAAGCAGCCTGTATGCCCATCAACAGAAGATTGTGGTATTTATAAACAATGGAGCACTACCCTGTCATAAAAAGCATAAACTTGAGTCATCTGTAGGAAAATCTATACAACTTGAGATGCTAATATTCAGTGAAATAAATCAGAAATGCAAGCTTAAATATCATGGGCTTCTCTTATATGAGAAACACAAAGTATAAATAAGGAACCTCAATTTTGCTACCTCTAAGCTATAAGGCCCTGAATGAGGCACATTCCTTCTAAGGGTCTAACTCTCCTTCTCTGCAGAAATGGAATATTAGTTTTACCTCCTTCTTACAGTTAGTGTGAGGGTCATCACATCTGAGATGCTTCAAGATGGTGCCTGGCATATGGGATACATTGTTAGCTCTGGAGTCCCCAGACAGAAATATAGTTGATGCTTGTTCAACTCCTTCCTTGATTCTGCCTGTGTAGCAGTCATGAGCATTCTCACTCACTTGCCTTTACCTGTTCTGCTTCTTTCCTCACCTGTGTACCGAACACCTACTCACCCATCAGTACCCTTCTCACTTTCTCCATAAAATTTCCCTAAGTTCACCTAACCTAACCTTGACCCCCTCCTTCCGTCTGTCTGTCTGTCTGTCTGTCTGTCTCTCTCTCCCTCCTTACCCTGCTCAACAGGGTCCTGCTATGTAGTCAGGCTGGCCGTGAACTCATTATGTATATGTAGCTTAGACTGACCTCAGTGTCTAAGTACATATGATTCTCCTGCCTCAGCCTCCCTAAGGCCACTAGTCCCAACTAATTTTCTTTCTTGGGGCTGGGGATTTAGCTCAGCGGCAAAGCTCCTGCCTGGCAAGCGCAAGGTCGTGAGTTCGGTTCCCGGTACCGGAGAAAAATCAAAAAAAAAAAAAAAATAATAATAATTTTCTTTCTTTTCTTACAAGACATTTTAGGGTCTGTGATATAAAACTCTACCATTTTCCTACAAGTTACCAGGTTCTGCGATAGTTCACATCATATGCAAGTTTTCCCCAGACAGTATGACCTCTTTGATATCTGGAACTCACTTTATCTTTTTGCTTCCCTTCAGAGAGAACAGTGAGGGTGGGCAGTAATTACTGGTGACAAGACTAAAGAACAGGCTGGGGCCATGTGCTGCTGGGCCTGACTCCCACCCCCGGCATTCTCCTCTGACCGCGGCCCACTCCCGCTCCTGCCTGTGTCTTCCCCATAAATCACAGTGGGACCCTCTCTCCTACTTGGTGCCAGCGTCACTGGCTCAACATTCTTTCTGCAGCTCAGCCCTCCCCATGGGACATCCTCAAACATGGCCCTGCACAGGAATCACTTCCACCAGGTCCAATCAGTAGTGGACTACACAGCAAAAAGTAAAATAAGTTACTGTCTCAAGCTCTTATTTCTTTATCCTAGTTTGGGCCACCCCTTTCATGTAAGCATACACTATTACAAATGCTATAAGTGGCATGAAGGAGAGAGAACACTGCCTTGCTGTCTGTGACCGTGGGCGGCTGATAGGGCAAGCAATCGTGGTACTCCAAACCACTCCACATAAGCTCCTTCCCCAGAGTGCAGGACCTCCCTCACCTCTGGCGTTGGCACATGGAGACATGGAAGTTTATTTGTTTATTTATTAAACACTACTGGTGCTTCCTCTGAGCCCACCCTGCATTAAAGTCCAGGCCATTTGAGATGACTGAGATGGCAACCCTGGCTTCAGAGGCATTCACAGGCCAGGGGAAAGAAGTAGATGCTTTCATACACAATTTAAGCCAAATAGGAGTGTGCATGTGCATTTATAAGTGATACTCACCTACACACGCATCCACATGCACAGAGAAAAGTGAGAGACATGGAGAGAAACAGAAAAAGAGTTTGAGCTGAGAAAAATATGTGCAAAGTTAATGAATTCCCCGAAAAAGGAATTTCAACCAATCTCAGACCACAGACTAGGATGTTAAGCGGTTAATAATTATAGTTATTGTATAGTCTGTGACTTTTACATACCACAAATTAAGCTGTTTCTAAGCACTATCATCACAACAAATTGAGGCTCAAACAGTTAAACTTACACAAGATCATCTGTTAAGAAGTGATAGAGCTAGGATTGGAACCCGGGTTTCTCTGACAACTATGTCTAAGCTTTGCTTTCTATTGCAGAGGAGACAAGTCTAAAAATATCTACGTCAAGAAATGCCTTCACTAAGCAAACGCCATTGACTATTTAGCTCATGTCTCACAGCTAGGCTCTTAGATAGGGCAGAGCCATGGTGGGGCTCCAGCTCTCAGGACCCATGGACCATCCCTGGAGTCAGGTAAGGAAACACACACATGCCAGGGAGACAGGCACTGTCATCTGGCATTGACCAGCCCAGAAGATGCCTAGGAAAGCCCATGTCCAAGTCTGACCACACCTTGAGTAACAATAGAAATTAAGCAGAGACAGATGCCCTTCTAATCAGAACACAGGGTCCAGGGCAGAGAAAGGGCATGTTCCAGCCCAGAAACCACAGGTGATTCAGGGTGACTGCCAGTCAGAGTACAGCCTCGGACGTATAGCATTGCTGAGGGATTCTTGACATTTGTGTTTCAGCTAACGAAATAATTCTGTCATACGCCTAGGAAACACGTTACTTGCCCACGACACTAAAGCACAATTCATCAAACAATTCCATGCCACTTATGCCTCCACCAGAAATTCTGCAATGTGTAATCTTGAACACTCAAGGATGACTTTTTACTGTGTGGGCAGAACGAAGCTGCTGCTCCAAGCAAGAACACTGGTACCACAGACAAAAGCAAGGCCTTCCTCCCTCACTATAGCCCCATGCCCTTCATACCCAGCAGCCTGGACCTTCATGCTGCTGTGGGCAGGACCACAGGGGTGCCCAGGTCACTTGGAGGTACAGCTCATCTTCCCAGGAACCTGAGAGCTGCTTTTACGCCCAAAGGAAAGTTGCGGGCACAGACATGGTGATACTGATTCTCACTACAAGGTTGCATGCTTTAGTTGAAGTTCTTGGCAGGTCAGGTACTCGCTCTCAGATTCCCTTTCTTCACATACAAAATGGGCTAACAGTGGCTGTGCGTGCGTTGTAAGCGTTAGGACAGCCCGCAGTAACCAGTAAGCACTGCACTTGGTACACACGAAGGAGGGTTCCCTACGTGCAATTACTACAACTGCACTATCATCCTTACCCTTCTAACCCAGGCTCTCCTCTCCCTATTACCAGAGCTGCTTTTGTAAACTTATTCTCCCTGCACCATCTTCCTTACCTGTGTCACCATCACTTAGAATTCTGCTTTGGACAAATTCTGTCTGCTGTCATTCTTTTAAAATTTCCACCTAAAAAATGTTTTTTTTCCAACTGGATCAAAAGTTCATCAAAGAAGGATTAGGGTAGAAAGGGCCAGAGGGGGGCTGGGGATTTAGCTCAGCGGCAAAGCGCCTGCCTGGCAAGCGCAAGGTCTTGAGTTCGGTTCCCTGTACCGGAGAAAAACCAAAAAAAAAAAAAAAACAAAAAAGAAAGGGCCAGAGGATGGTCTGCTGGTATCTGCTCAGAAGTTTCCAGAGAACTGGTCTGGGCACACATGTAAGCATTACAAAAAAGGATGATCTGTACTCAAGGATTGTCCTAAACAACCTCTATGCCTGAACATTGAGAATTGAAAAGTGACCGTGTACCAGATCCTTGAGATCATGAGACCCATGCCCTTCTGCCAGATTTAGCACAAATCTTCAGGTACCTGCCTAGATTGCATGATTCTCTTTACCTTGAGTAAGACATGTCTTTCTCAACGCTAGAGATTTCTTGGATCCAAAATATCATCCCAGCCTTGTTCATAGAGCATATGCATGCAGTCTGATGTGTTCAAGGAATTTATTCTGTCTTTTTTAAACAGCCCAGCTATGGGGGCGGGTTATGAAGAGAAAGGGTTATAACTGGCCAGTATATTATTTCTGAAATTGGGAATATGTTTGCAAGGAAAATGCACCGATCATATAAAAGCCCCAAACTATTTTCTGAGATTAGTTACAGGATCTCCTACAGCAAGAACCAAGAAAATAAAGGCAGAGCATGCTCTGCATCACAAACATGGCATCTTATCCCAGCCTAAAGCTGGGATGGCATACTTTGGAAGAGCTGTCCAGAAGACACATTCAACTCTGCCAACCAGCTTGGTGCCATGTCTCCAATTTTCTTCTGTACATTGATAAAGAAATATATGGAAGAAAAAAAAAACTATTTTTATTCAATCTCTTTCACATGTTTTCCTGAGTTCACTTATTTATTTATTTTTTGTGATGGGAATAATGATATGAACCTTAAAAATGCCAAAATTGGAGGCAGGGTGCATTATATCAAAAGCATATAGCTTTATTATCGGAAAACATTCTTAAGAGACTATATGATTTAGAAATGCAAAATATAACTGCATTTTAATAAAGAAAGTCAGTCCTGTAAATACCAATGAAGGTGTCATAATAAAATGTCTCTGTTGTGATCAAACACGGGTTTATCTTTAAAAATGCAGCAAAAGACGCTCTTTGCAGCCTCCCAGTGGCCGGAAGGCGGAAGGAGAGAACGGACAGGAGGAATTCAGACAGTGAACACTCAGGCAGAGCCGATGAACTTTTTACACTAGAAAGACAAATGGCTGGTCTTAACCATGAAATTGATGCAGTCTAACAGAGGAAAATGAATGATGCTGGTTAAAATGCACGTAATTATTCACAAAAAGTGCATCAAGAGCCTGGCATTTTTTCATTTTTAACATTTTCTTCCTCTTCTCTTCTCACCTTCCCCTCCCTTCAGACCTAAGAGCTCAGCAATGTGTCACACACGCAGAGTTCTCCTCTCCGGTGACTTCTCCCGTGGTCTTCACCTGCGTCACGCTCTCTTCCTGCCTGGAGAATCCACTTATAAACATACTACTTGTTCTGCTACAAAGTGACGGAAAATCGCACCCTCCCCCCACGTAATTACAACGTATGTCATTAGAGAAAGAGTGCAAAGGGTTTAAAAACGCCTTCTTTTTTATTCTGTTTTCACCAAAACAGTCTCTCAGATTGATCTTTTTTTGTAACAGGGACTCCTTCACCACCCGGATGTTAAAACATTTACCTAACGAGTCTTCCCTTTGTCTTTCAAAAAAGAAGAAGAAAACAAACTGCCTGTCAACCTGGAGAAAAAGGCTAGAACAAAACAAGATACCTGCGCACAAAATCTTCAGAATTATGTCACCAATACTATATGTGCAAATACTACAAACAGAAACTCCTCTGTTCTTGCAACTCCCGAGTGACAGAGGAGGTAGTTCCTGAAGCCCAGAAAAGACCTCTAGATCTTCGCGCTCACCGGCAGTAACTCCGTCTGCTGTGCATACCCTAGCCTCGCTACTGATAAGCTATAGTTCAAAGCCAGCCTCCAAATCAGGTCTTACCGGCAGCTGTTTGCTGACCGGTGCAAACCCCTCTCTCTCAGGTGATCTCCAGCCAAGATTCCAAGGACCTTCCTTATTGTCACCTTGCAGATCTAGCCACAGCCCAGAAACCAAACGCATGCCCTCCTGTCAGCAGCGCAGAGAATCAACAAGTTATCACTGGGCCGAGCGCTCTGCCTCGATCTGCTACAACCTCCCCTGCACCGCCCCACCACCACCCACCTTCACCAGGCCCTCTCTCCCGAAGCCTCCTCATCCCCAGCTGGCACGTGATTTCTGTTTCACACCCGCCCTCCAGGCACCCTCACCCAGGCGCTCCTCCCTGCGCTCAGACAGCTGTCAAAGTCCACGGATCTCCTGCTTCTAAGCTCGCCGAATACAACGGGCGTTCGCTGGGATGTAGCTTTTTTCTGGGCGGGAGGGCAGGGAGGTCAGAATCTTCAAACCCATGGGGTGAACGAGGTGGGGTGCAGGCTCGGGACCTCAGGAGCCCCAGCAGAGGCGGAGAGGCAGTGGGGAGCATCGCATCTTCCACTTTTTCCAGACTCTGACGCCCACCAGCAGGGCGGGCGTTCCCAGGGGAGCTGGAGCTGTCCTGGGGGAGCTAACGGAGTGCCAGGCGGTGCTTCCCTGTAGCCTGCAAGTTTCCTCTCCATCCTCGAGCTTGGGGACCAGTCACAGCTCGGCGAGCTCCTTGGGCGACACTGCCTTGAACCTTCCCCTGGGGCACGAGAGACACCTGCCCTTCCTCCCCGCGGCCGCGCCAGCCCTCTCCCGCTGCCCTTGGGCCGCAGTCCGCCACATGCTCACCCGGACAAAGACCGCCCCCAAAGTTGTCTGGACTCCCCAGACCTCGCTTTCCCCTCGGTCCCTGGACCCCGCCCAGGGGCAGGGCCCGATACCTCGAGCGCTCAATTCGGGATCCGTGGGCGCGCGGAGGCCGGAGCAGCTGCGGCGAGGGTGGGCGGGCAGTTCCAGCGCGAGCCGGGGTCTCGGCCGTCTGCACCCTCACACCGCCCTGCCCGCCTCCTGCGAGAGGAGGAAACTTCCCCAGCACCCACCTTTGGCCGCAAGGAGGCGGCGCCGCCGGCTGTCCCCGCTGCCGCCGCCGCTCCCCACGCCCAGCGCCAGCAGGAGCTGCACCCAGCACAGCCTCCCGGGCAGCATCCTCGCCGCCGAAGCCGCCTTCGAGCTGCCGCCGCCACCTACTGCCCGCGCCGGCTGTCGCCTCCGGATGTCCCCGCGCCGCGGGTTTTCCTCGGCGCCCGCAGGGTGCGCCTCGGTGCCCTCTCCGTCGCCGCCGCGCCCGGCCTCCGGTGCCCTCCGCCGCGCCGCGCGCTCGCCAGCAGCAGCCGCGCTCACTGGCGCGGACCCTGAGCGGCTCCGGAGCTCGCCCCGAGACGGTCCGTGACGTCAAGGAGGGAGGGAGGTGGCTCGTGCATATTCATGAGACGCGGACACCGCGCCGGGCTCCGCGCTCCGCTCCGGGCGGCTCAAGCCCCCAACTTTGCACCCCCACTCACCACGCCGGCGCGCTCCAGTCCTCCCGCCCAGTCCAGAGCTGGCGTCCAGAGGAGTCTCCTGGGCGGCTTCGGGCAGCCCTCCGGCCCGATCGCCCTTTTTCAGCTCTCCAAACAGCGGCTGCAAAGGGGACGGGCTGCCCTAGAAAGTACGCCGGGGCCTGAGGGTCGTCTGCGGGGGTCGGAGGGCACCCGGCCCTGCTCTGCCCACCCTTTGAATTGAGATCCGGAGGAAGAGGACCGGCGGGTGTTGCTCTGAGTTCTACCCTTGGCTAGGTCAGTGGACGCTCTCCGCAGCCTGGTCTGGGGAGGGCGCCAGGCGCACACTGGTGCTGAAAAGCGCAAGAACTGCTAGGAGTTGTGGCGCAGCGCAGAGCACTTTGGACCTGGATGGCAGTGGGCAGGCTCTGCGCCTTCGCGGAGAGACAGGCCAGATAGTGTTCCCAGAGGCGATGGACCCGCTAAATCAGAAAAGGCAAACTTGGGTCTGCAAGTTGGGACCACACTGAAACTTCCTCCCAAGGAGTTAACACCTTTCTGTTCTCACTGCATCTCCATCCAAGTGCAGAGCGCTTAACGTCAGGCCTTGTGAGTAAATCTTATGCCAGACAGTACTGTCAGATCTCCGAGTACAGGGACCGGGCACATCTTGGCATCCTCAACCACCGCTAGCCACAGAAAGATCCTAAAGGTGCTCAATAAACATTAACTAATGCCTCAGAATAAATCCTTGACCATATTTACAAATACGTAGCACCAGTGACACAATTCAAGGTTCGTAAGAAGTAGTTCTTGCCCCGACAGTAAGCACTGGATGAGTGGGCATTGGAGATACTCAACTCAGAGTCTGTGTTCTCCCTCTGGGAAGCAAGAGAGGGCAGTAAAAGCAATTACAATTCCTTGTAAATGTAATGGTTCTGCATATTCTTTATGTTGCGAGATGCCAGCCTATACAAATCAATTAACAAAATGTATGCATTGCAACAGTGACTCAGCAGCGTCCTATAATTAATAAGTGTACTGTGGGGTACTCAACAAAGCCATAAAATCTATTAACAGCCCTAGTATTGCTCAGCCTCCTGTGCTACCCTGGAAGCACTCCCAAAGCCTGCAGTTACAAAAGCAGACTTCAGCGTTTCAGGCAACAACAGGTGCTTAAGGACAACCACAAAGCACGGTGGCTGTAGGACCAGGAGAGATTCATCACTCAGGTTTCCTTTAACCTACAAGTCAATATCTAGGCTATATTCTTATCTCACACCTGAGGAGTTGGAGGCTGGACAATATTAGGTCGCTTCTTTGCACAAGGTCAAAGAGCTAGCAAGTGCCCCAGGCCAACACAGAGACCTAGCCTTATTTGGATTTTGTTACCAGAATCCAAAAAGTGTGGCATGAACTTGACACAGATAAAATCCGGGAGCCACCAAAAGGAGGACTGTAGATTCGACTCATGTGCTTCCATTTATGCTCATCCAACTCCCTCTCTGCTCCGCCTTGATTTTCTCTAAGAAGTACACCTGCCTTACTGACTCACCTCTACTGTCCCCGATGGCATTAAACTGGGGCAAATATTTTACATGAAATTTCAATTCAGTCCAAAGAATGAGAAAGGAAGAAAGAAAGCTAACTGGAAAAAAAGCTTCAGTAGAACACCAGAAATGAACACGGCAGAGCAAAACACCAGGGGGCAGACCTGTGTCCAACAGGGAGATAGTTGCAGCCTCCATCTTTTCCTCCCCAGATCACGTTAATGACAATGCATATATTGTGGTAGATCAAGGGCACTAAAAATCGCCATCTCTTATGCTTCCCTGAATCTATTTTCACTATGGAGGTGCCCTCCCACCCCATCTCAGAGGTTGGCTGTATGATTTACTGTGGGCGGTGAGACAATAGTATACATGGTTTCTCTTTCTTTGGCAGACTCCTGTCAGTACCATGAGAACAAACCCAGCTGAACCTGCACAAAAGTAGGAGACCACATGGAGTAGAGCTGAAATGTCCCATCGAGCCATGGCCACTTTAACCTGGTCAGTGCCAACTAATCCACAAGTAGGCCACAGATACATGAGCAAACCTAGCCAAAATCAGCCAGGTCTGGCCCACATCAGAATTGCTCATTTGACTCAGGAGAAATAATAAATGGTTCTTGCATTAAGGCACTATATTGGGGAGTAGGGGGGGCTCAGTCACCTCATCACCAAGATGCAATATCTGACACCTACAACTTAAAGGAGAGCTTTATTTTGGCTTGTGGTTTTAGAGGATTTAGTCCTTGTGTGGTTGGCCAGCTCCAAGAGAGAAATGGCATGGTAGCAAGGCCTGGGCAGAGGAAAGTTGCTAGTGTCATGGCAGCACAGAAGCACAAAGAGAAAGGAAGAGCCAGGAAGGAAGATATGCATCTCCAGGTCATGCCCCCAGTGACCTACCTCTAACCAATAAGTGACTTCCTTCTAACCTCTCTTTCATAAATAAATAACCTCCTAATAGATGGCCAACTAAAATCTCATCAGTGGACTAATCCACTGCTGAGGATAGTGCCCCATGACCCAATCACCTCCCAAATACATGAAGTTTTGGGGGGACACACTGGAGCTAAACCAGAACTGAAAGAATTGCTTAAGCAGTGTGATACCTATAGTATTAGGTCAAATGAGAAAATGTAGCTGGAACACTCAGTATGTTGTACATAGCCAATGTTCAATAAATGTAAAAATGTCTTCCTCTTATTCCTACTTCTTAAGTCTCTGAGATTCCAGTCATAACCCCGATTTGGTTCACTTGGGGAAAAGACACCACTGACCTTGCTGAGAGGGGAAGAAATTAAGTTCAGACTTAGAGACACTCAGGTCACAAGAGCTTCAAGTCCATGCCATTTGTATTGAGCACTGCTGTATTATCTACCAGACCACTGCAGACACAAAAATTGGATCAAGCAACTAAAAGTGAATGGATCTCCACTCACTCACTGGCTTTGGCGTTGTATATCCCAAACCCCTTTTCATACTTACAACAAGAGGCTCTATTTTCCCTACTTAATATAATCAGATTACAGGCTCAGAAAGTTTAGGTAACTAATCCACACTCACATAACTGTGAAGAATATCAATTCACATCTGCCAAATTTCATTTTTCTCCCACACAGGATTGTTTGAGGAGTAGCATGGAAGAAAATAAGCAACAATAAATTTTTTAAAAAAATATTTATCCTTCATTGCCTCTGAGTAATGACCATTTAAATAGCCAATTATCACAAAAGTGGTGATACAAACCTCTAAATCGATTGAATCTGTACTCCTTATTCTATACGTTTATAGCATGTTCTTTTAATGGCCTTGTTCAAAAACTGGTGAGCCAAATGATGTAAGGTTTTAGTTACCTTCAGTCCCGAATCCAGGTTCCAACCTTCAAGGTAATAATGAATCTCAGGCAATTTATCTGGATCAATAGCTTATAATAAATAAATAACTCCTCCACTCCAGAAAACAGAATCTAACAAGAGCAGGTCTCTCATAAGCAGAGCTAGTCCCTCTCATTTTCAGCAGGGTTGTTAATGCTTTGTCCAATTAAACACCGAAACAGAGCCTCTGAATAATTTAAGCTGGATAAATGAAGAAAATAAATAAATTATACCTAGTCATGGAAACTTATTTTTTAAAAAATGAAACAGACTTTCTACAAGACCCAAATTTAATTCAACTAAATGTACTTAGCTCTAAAAAAAAAAAAAAAAAAAAAAAAACAGCTTGAAAATATGATCTGAAAAGATCAGAGCCATTCATTGTTTCTCTGTTCCATGCCGGCACATAACATTGGGTCTTCATGACCTGCGGGGGCCACTGGGTGTCACAGAATTTTCAACATTGCTTTCAGAAGTTTGGTGCTAGGATAGATGTTGCATTCTTTTGGTTTGTTTGTTTCTTGCTTGCTCATTTGTTCATTTGTTTTGCTTTTTTTGTTAAGTTTAAGCATTCTTTTCAGGAAAGAACAGGAAAATCTTGCTCAAAACCAAATCTAGTTCATGTTCGACACTGTTAACTCAGGGCCCAGTGTTTTATGTTAGGCATGGAAGAATTCCCTGAGCAAAACACAAAGATGTCATTAATTATAGCGAGTCATCACTCCAAACATTCTCTTGTACTTTCTTTAGATCTTCATACCCTGTGGTGTTTTTGTACAAAGAGCCATAAAACTCAGTGACAGTTCTCCCACTGGGAGACAGACTCTCTCAGGGAGTCTGAATAGCGTTAACCTGAGCACAGCTTCTGCAGATAGACTGTGGTAGTGGCGATGCTATATGACTTCTCAGACTAGATTATAAGAGCAATGCAGCTTCTGTCATCTTTGTTAGAAGCACAAAGAGAAAGGACGAGCCAGGAAGGAAGATATGCACTTCCAGGTCATGCCCCCAGTGACCTACCTCTAACCAATAAGTGACCTCCTTCTAACCCCTCTTTCATAAATAAATAACCCCCTAACAGCTGGCCAATTAAAATCTCATCGGTGGACTAATCCACTGCTGAGGGTAGTGCCCCATGACCCAATCACCTCCCAAATACATGAAGTTTTGGGGGGACACACTGGAGCTAAACCAGAACTGAAAGAATTGCTTAAGTAGTGTGATACCTATAGTATTAGGTCAAATGAGAAAATGTAGCTGGAACACTCAGTATGTTGTACATAGCCAATGTTCAATAAATATAAAAATGTCTTCCTCTTATTCCTACTTCTCAAGTCTCTGAAATTCCAGTCATAACCCCGATTTGGTTCACTTGGGGAAAAGACACCACTGAGCTCACTGAGGTCACTTATATTTAAAAATCTGAGCCACCGTTTAAGAAGTTCACCTACCTGAGGGAGGCTCATAGGCCATGTGGAAAGGCTACACAAAGATGTGATTGCCAGCCTAAGGCCAACGCTGAAGTCATCCCAGAACATCCAGATAATTCCATTTGGTAGGTGTGGATTCAATCCCCCCATCACACCCAGATGTTTGCATCTGCCTAGCTGAAGCCTTGGACATTATGAAACAAAGTCAAGCCATTTCTACCATGCCTTCCCCAAATTCCTGACCCCAGAACCTATGGGTGTAATCAAATGGTTGTTTATGCTACTGAGATTTGGGGTGGTTTTCAATGACTTAAGATTAATCAGGATATACTTATTTCCATGTTTCCTACAACTCAGACTGGGAACAGGGAAGCACATTGAGGTAAGTCATTTGTAACTAGCCTCACTTTCCAACTCAAAGTGGAGACGTGTAGAGGCCAAGAAAACAAATCAGTAGAGCTTAGTGGAAAGAGAATGCCTTCTAGAATCACACAGGCCTAGGTTCCAAACCAAGCCCTGCTGTTTTCTAACTATATTTGTCTCGAGAAAGCTGCTCATTCTGTTTGAATCTCAGTTTCCTTCCCTACAAACTGGAAGCAAGGAAACAAGGTTGCTTATAGAATTAAATGAAATGTAAACTGCTAAATTCTTTCCCTGATACATGATAGGAACACAGTATATGCAGCATTGGTAGTTATAATGGACGCTCACCTCGGGCTACACACGTTGCTGGTGGCCTCTCTCCTAATTCGTTACTTGGTGTTTTCTATCCAGTGAAATGTGGTTAGATATGGATCCACATGGAGACACACTAAACCCAGCTGTACCAGCAGCCCCTTTGCCAGCACTGCTCCAGGAAGCAGCAGCCTCGCTCCCTACCAGAGCACTTCAGCTGTGTCATATGTACGGAGATCCATCTGCTTTGTTCTTCCAGGTTTCTTTGCTCCACTAAAGAGGGATGAGAAAGAACTTGCCATTTACTGAGCACCTACTATGAACCAAGCACTGTCCATTTGACCTCATCCAACCCTCCAAAAATTTAGAAAGGTAATTTATCATTCCCACTGTACATCTAGGGAAATTGAGGCTTAAAGAGATTTAGTGATTTTCTCAAAGACACTAAGGTATATACTACTGTAAATAAAAGAGCTGAAATTTGAACTAAAGTGTGTCTGAACCTGAAGCAAAGTTTTTCCAGCTAAGCAAGGCAATGTGTCCAGCTTCCACCGTAGCTATATGCAGGGTTTGGGTAAAGATTAGGTGGGCTGCCCTAATTCCTCTCGACTGTAATCCCAGTATAAGTGTTACAGGGCAGTGCTTGCCTTTCAGTGTTGTTTCCCAGACCAGAGTCCTGTCTCTCCTTGTCTCTGTCAGTACTGACAGTTCTGCCATAGGGATGTTCCTCTCTCCCTCTTTCCTTTCTCTTCCTACAGTCTTTAGCCTTATGTCCCAACCTATCTCCTGACCCATTTCTCCCATGCATGTTTTTCATGTGAGCAGCTGCTTAACCATCAATACCTGTTCTTCACTGCTTGGATACTCTCCATGGCTCCCCATGACCTACAGAAGAAAGTCAAAACCCCTTAACCAGAGCTGAAGGCCTTTACCAGCCTGGACTCAGTGTTCAGTGATAACCTGACTACTGTGAGACCATTGTGTGTGTGTGTGAGTGTGAGCATGTGTACGTGTGTGCGTGTGCATGTGCGTGTGTGTATGTCCTCTGCTCCAGCCAGGTGTCATCGTTGTTACAATGGGGACCATGCCAGTCTTGCTTCTACCCTTTTGTTCACTGTGTACCTTCTCTTCTGAGCTAGATTTTGATGCCTTCAAGTTCATGTATTAAAATTCTAATCCCCCCAGTACTTCAGAATGCAACTGCATTTGCATGTACATATTACAAGATATGGCCTTTTCAAAATTAATTAAATTAAAATGGGGTCATTCCAATTGGTCCCAATCCACTACGACTGGCTTTCTTTCCAAAGAGAAAAGCTGGAGATGCACATATAACAGAGGGGACTCCATGTACAGTCCTGGGGAGAATCTGGCCATCTGCAAGTCAGAGAGAGAAGCCTTAGAAGAAGTGAAGTCTGCCCACACCAAGATCTCAGACTGCCAATTTCCAGAATTGTGAGGAAATAAATTGTGTCTGCCACCCAGTCTCTGGTTCCTTATGGCAGCTCTGCAGATTTATCTACCCACAGTCACTCTCTCTGTCCTCCCCAGCCGTCCCACTCTGTGCTACTTTCAGTGGGAGTCTTCTGCTTCTGCAGAACACACTTCTCTTAAAGTCATCCAGGGGCTCCTTCTCACACTTCAGATAAAAGAGAAACGTTTCATCTAACTCACACAATCCTACTTGCTTGGCTTCTGCCTGCCTCTTGACCATGCTCTCTTTGCTAAGTTGTGGTTGTGTTTTTGAACACACAAGTTCTTTTCTGTCCTCGGTTTGCACTGCTTCCTGGGATTGTACTTCCTGCTTATCACATGGCATTCAGATCCCATTTTGCATGTCACTCCTTCGGATGACAATCAGTCACTCTCTGTATCATTGCTGTCTTTTAATTCTCTAACTCACTCCTTGCTGATACTCTCTGCTGAATCTATTCGTTCATGAATCCCTAGGATTCTCCCAGTAGAAAATAAACAATAAAGAGAGATTCATATGCCTGGCACATAGGTGTGGATTGTTATTTGTTGAATGAATGAATGAAGAATGAATGAGTGCCTTCTCTAAAGAGAACATTATCTATGTGCATTTTTCACAGTTTCACCAAATATTCTATTGTAAAACTACTTAAATATACACTCTTCTTCTAAAAGTCTAGAATTTATATTTGCATGTAGTTTGAGCATGGTACTGAAAAATTCTTCTTGCGGAGGTAGAGTGCTGAGTGAAACAACATTGTCTGGGCACTGTTTGCATTTTCTACATGAAGACATGGAAGCAGAGAGGTTCCATCACTGGCTTAAGGTCACATGGTCTGGACTAGATTCTCATTCGCTTGAGTCCCAGTCCAAGCTCTTCCTCCACACTGCATTCTGCTAGAGCCTGAGGGTCAGTGGCACACAAGCACCAATGCTCAAAATGCCAGAAGCTAACCAGAGTTCCACACAAAACATCCCATGAGAAGTTCCCTGTAAAAGTGCGGTAAAGGGATAAATATTCATTTTCTTCCCCTTTTCAAATAAAGAATCTGCCTGTGTCTGCTCTTCAGAGCCATCCAGTCTGAGGATGACAACCTGACCAGGAGACTGCTCCAAGGAAACTGTTTCACCCAAGTAATTTTAAAATTACATGTCTGTCAAATTCTCAGTATTTAAGAAAACTTTGTCCAGGTTGACATGCTTATGTGTAGCGAATCATGTGTCCAAAGGGGACAGAATACATTATATCACCTTATATGATGTCCTATCACATCCGGGAAAGTGAAAACGCAATGTAGAATGGATGGCCCATAATGAATGGCATGTATTTGCCAGCAGAGGAACTGAAGGACAGTAAAAACCCTATGTCATGCCCAGTGGCAAAGTGTGGTTCCATTCCTGCCTCAGTTCATGAGAAAGTGAATATTGAAAGCTGACTTTATTGTAAAAGATATCCAGCTGTTTATTGGATATAGAGTTTGGGAATGAATGCTCTTAAATCAGACCATTAAATCCAAAACTAAATAACATTTCCTTAAAATTGGTCTAAAGTCTGATTTAATACTGCAGCTACCATGGGGATGGGGTGGAATTTTCAAAGAGTAGCTGCATAAACAATGATTCAGGATTTTGAGGATTTATACAATATAATCCATATACATGAATATGAAACTTTGCACTTACAAACAAAGATTAAGGCTTCTACTAAACTCTTCATAGAAATTGATTAGGTACCTACATCTTCAAAGTGTTTAAAACAGGTCTATAGTTAATAAATTCTTTAATAGCCAAGCTGTTATTCAAGAAGGATTAAGGAATGAGGACATTTTCAGGCAGCCAACCAACAAGCCCTCATGGAAGGAAACTAAGATCAGAGATGTAATAGTGAACAATAAAAAGTATGTTGACCAATCTAAAGAGATCTAAACAATACAATAGAAGTAATAGCTAAGCTAATGAGTAGTCTCATTGGCATATAAACATAATCGCAGCAAAATACTGGACAAAAATAGCATGGACACTACCACAGCATGACCAGGATTAAAATAGTTTAGGTTGCATATATTATTGAAAAAGAGAGTAGAGACACAGAATACTTGTAGTCTACTTTTGCAAGTGTTCTTAAAATTTTGACAGTAAACAATTGAAGATTAGATATACAGCAAAAAATTCCAAAGAGCTAAGGAGACCAAGATACACGGAACAAAACTCAATCTATCGAATAAATGACAATAATGGAATAAAAAGGATGAATAGAAAAGGCAGGTTTATTACGATAAAACAAATTTAGATGATAATCCAAACATACCATTACTAAATAGACAAAAATGAATCTTATTTATTATAGAGACTTCAAAGTTAGAAATTTGGAGGTTTGTTTTTGTAGTGTGGGCATTGAATCCAGGACCTCTATACTGTGCTACAATCCCAGCTCTATTTTTTATTTTATTTTAAGACAGAATCTCACCAAGTTAGTAGTAAATTGTTCTGGCTGTCTTTGAACTTGTGATCCCCCTGCCTTAGCCTCTCAGGGTGCTAGGATTATACACATGTGTCACCAAAGCTAGCTGAAAGTCATACAGTTTTTAATGCTGCTTATGTGTTTACAGGTGACACATTTAACTCATGAGCACATAAAATGTTAAAATTTATAATAGATAGAAGTATTTGCATATTTACACTTATATGTGTAGAACAGGTATACCTACACACACCTATATATCTCCTAATTTGTGCTTTTTAAAATTTCCAGATAAAATAGAATTTAAGGCAAAAATGTATTACTAATAATAATGAGAGTCACTATGTAAAGGTAAATTGTTCAATTTTCCTGAAAGATAGAGTAATTCTCATCTCCCATGCACTTAATAACATGATCTTAAATATATAAAGCAAAAATGTACTGAATAAAGGACTCAAATGAACAATTATAGTAAAAGACATTAATGTGCTTCATTTTGCAATTTGTAGATTAAACCGCTGAAGTTTAGTAAGAATGGAGAAAATCTGAGCAATGCTATTAGTAATTCTGCTCTAATAGGCAAATTTAAGTGCAGCCATTAAGAATTAGAAGCAACAATTTAATTTTCAGGCATAAGTTGGATATTTGCAAAGCAAGTCCTAACAAATACCAAGGAAGCTCATACCATGTAAAAAATATTTTTTAGACTAAGATAAAATAAAATCTTATAAGTTTTAAAAGACTCCCATTTTTGGATATTCAGAGGGAATATTTACAAAGACTTCATGGATCAAAGAGAAAGTGAGAATAAAAATTAAAGAATAGCACCGAGCAATAGTGAGAATACTACATATCAACTCTTAAAGATAGAAGCTAACAATAACAATAGCCCTGGGAAGAAGAGAGTCTGGAGACTTTTCAGTTGAGCACCCAACACAAAAGGTTAAAAATGAACACTAGTACTTAGATTGTGTGATACTACAGAAATAATCTTTGGGAATGCGGAATAGAAAGCCCAGAAATAGACATATTCATTTATAGAAACAACACGGGTTTCGAAGTAAATGGAAGAAAATATGGGATGCTCAATCAATAATAATACACGAATTCCAATGCTGTGCAGGGGGACACACACCTGTAATCCCAGCACTCACTAGGGAGGCTCAGGAAGGAGGATCACTGTGAATTTGGAGCTAGTCTGAACTACATAGTGAGACTCTCTCAAAAAATAAAAATTCCAGATAGAAGACAGGCTTCAATCTGAAAAATCCGAACTTTTAAATTTTAGAAGAAAATTTAAGAGAACACGTTTTATGTCTTATGGGTAAGGAATGGTTTCTTAAACACAAAATGCATACATTATGAATAAGAATACCCATAAATTCATTATATTGAAATTAAGGACTCATGTTCATCATTTTGACACCGAAAATAAAGCAAACTATGAAGCCATGAAGTTAGGATGGATATTTGTACCCTTTATAACTGACAAAGAAATTGGCCTAGGAAATAAAGAAATCTATAAATCAAATAATGAATTAAGAAAATAAAAAGTTAATAAACTAGTAATATTGAAAAAAATCTGAAAAGCAAATAAACATACTAAAAGGTGCTCAAAATTATAGGTCATCAGGAAAATAGAAATTACAACCAACATCACAATATCATTTCACACTTATCAAACTAGAAAAAAATTAAAGTCTAAAAATAGCATACATTGGTGAGAATGAAAGAACAGTGGGAATATTCATGCACTGTTAGTGGGAAAATAATTAGCACAATTACTTTAAAAAAGACTGCAGAGCTTCTACTGAAACTGATAACTTTTTGTTTTGTTTGGTTTGGTTTGGTTTGGTACTGGGAATTGAACTCACGACCTCATGCTTGCTAGGCAGGCACTGTGCCACTGAGCTATATCCCCAGCCCTTAAAACTGAATAGACACACTCTCTGTGGTCTAGTATATTAGTTTTTTCAGGGCTGCTGTAACTAAGCACCACAAACTGGCTGGCTGAATGCAATAAATCTATTCTGTCACGAATGTGGAAAGTAAAAATCCACAGTGAAAGTATTGGTGGTACCTTGTTTTTTTGAACCCTCTAAAGGAGGATCCTTACTTACCAAGAATCTTTTAACTGCTGGTAGCCTTGGGCATTTCTGAACTTGAGCCAGATTAACTCCAGTTCTGTCTCCATCCACTCAGAGCATTCTCATTTCTTTGCTGTATCTTCAACAATACCATCATAGCCCAGTCCTGGATTAGTATCCCATTCTACACCAGTATATCCTTATCCTGACTAAACTAAATATATCTGCAAAACTCTTTCCAAATAAGGCAATATTTTGAGATGCTCCTTTTCGGGGAGACAAATTTCCACCTGTGAACACCCAGCCATAATTGCTGGTTACATAATTTTAAAAACATACACAAGCATACAAGAACATGCATATTAATGTTCATTGAAACATTTTTATCATTTTGAAAACAGAAAAAATATAAATATTCTTCAGCAAACGATGAACTCAACTATGTTATATTTACTCAACAGAATATTATGCAACAGTTAAACTAAACAGAACTCATACCAAATGGAAAAATATAATTAAAGGATGGTAAACAAAGTATAATTTTGAACTTTCCCTTTTTAGCAGTATGACTGATTCGATATTAAAGTAATAGACAAAACAACAGCTTTAAACGCATACTGAGCTGATGCAAAATAAGGATGCTGTAAAAATCTCAAAAGAAATGAAAGCAGGAACACTTGGAAGAGTATGAACACCAAAGCTGGCTTTGCCCTGAGAGGTTTCACCAACCTGTAGAAAGCGTTACACAGAATCTACTAAAATCAAATATGTAGATACTGTGTGGTCTGTGTAAAAACTGGCTGGTATATGAAGTTCACAACAGGAAACCTATGTTCCATGCAGGAAACAATAATTTTACCATGGGAGTGAATGAGAAAGAAAGCAGTCACATAGAGACAGAAAGAAAACCTGTCCAAACCCGCATCCTGAATAGATGAAAAAATATCTCCCCTGAACATTCATACACATAAATGAGCGCTTTCATGCATTTGTAGATTTTTTTAAAAGTCAGTATGGTTGTGCCTTCCAAAAGTATCCAAGCAGAAAACTGAAATTAAAGTCCTAAGGTAGTAGCACCTAGAGGTGACAGACACAAATGTGTACAGTGAGGAATAAAACTTCAAATAGACCTCAAAGAACTGCCACATACTTTGGGTTAACTAAACGTCATGAATTTTAAAATTACATATATGTACAGGAATCTGAACCAGCAGAAACAATGGAAAACATGTACAAAACCACCAGCTATTGGGATTTAGAGATATAAAAATCTAAATGATTATATTTAACATATCTAAAGAAATAAGAAAAACTTGAAAAGATCAACAGGAAAGAACTGGGATGAGGGAAAAGAGAAAAGAAAGAAAAAAGGGAATATAGGTATATATGTATACATCGGATAGCTAAGACAGTACTACTGATTTCTATTACTTTGTTGAAAGGAACAGTTAGTGTTTAATTGTTTGATCATTCTTCCATGTCTATATTTGTTTATCTGAGTAACCAATTTGAAAAGATCAATATGTAATACAACAACCATTGTTAATTTCCTGTCACCTTGTCTGAAATTCTATATTGCTTGTATTATTTTTGTGTTATTTTGTAGATGTCTTTGTGTCTGTTAATATGTTTTTGTTCTTTTATCTTTAAAATAAAAAAAGAAAAGATCAATAGAAGGGATCATTAATGACTAACCAACCAGACTTCAGAACAAATAAAATGCAACTTCAGAAATTAAAATGCAATTATTTGAAGTAAAAAACCAAACTGGACAAATTAATCAACAAATCACATAGAATTGAGAAGAGAAGTCTTACACCATAAAATGGACCTAAATAATTATATAAAATCCAGGCTAAAATACTGAGATTTTAAAATACGAAGGGTCAAAAAATATGAATAATAGAGGAAGTAGACAATATAAATTGATATTCCAGAAGATGTGAGAAAAGGGGAAACAGTATAACAATAGAACATTTCTGAGAATGTTCCAGAGTTGTTGAGAGTCACAGCCTCAACCCCAGACATTCTAATAATTTTAAAATGTGAAACCTGAGAATCATATAGAAAAACAAAGTGCACAGAGCGGTCACTGACAAAAAGCAAAATACCATGTGCTGGAAGAAGATAATTTTCAAGCTGTACATCTATGCCCAGAAAAATCATCTTTCAAGAATGAAAATGAAATAGTCATTTTCCAGCCCCCCGCAAAAAGTGAAATGAAACAGTTCGTCGCTAGAATTAGTCTCACTGACAAAAATTATAAGAGAGCAAAGTAAACAATCCCAGTGGTATCTCTGAGTTGCCAGAAGTGACATGGAGACAAAGTAATACCCCCAAAGTTATCTCCATCATGATCCTTGGAACCCATGAAAATACTATACTACTGTCCATGGAAAAGAAGAGCTCAGTTTCCAAGTAGAATCAAGGCTATCAATCAGCTGATTTTAAAATAGGTTATCCTGCATTTTCTGAGTGAACCCAATGTAATCACAAATTTCTTTCAATGAGGAAAATAAGATAGATGAGGTCAGAGAGAAAAAAAGCATACAAAGGTTTGACCCCAAATGCTGACTTTCAGACAGAGGAAGAGAGCCATCGGTCAAAGGATGTGGGTACTTTTTCCAAGTGACAAAGAGGAAAAAATGGATTCTCCCCTTGAGCTTTCAGAAAGAAATGCAGCTCTGCCAACACCTTACTTTTGGCCCAGTGAGACCAATTTTAGATTTCTAAAATTTAGAGCACTCTAAAATTAAATTTTTAAAATTTAGAGCACTGTAAAATAATATATTTTTTGTTTTAGACTCTAAATTTGTGGTAAATGTTTGCAACAGCAATAGGAAATTAATAAAAATGGGGAGGAAATAGAGTAGAATAAAGGGATCATGAGGGGGAACTATACTCATGAATATGTTTAAAGATAAACACGTATTAATAATATAAAATGGCAGGATCAACGTCAAATTTGAGGGAAATAGGAAAAACAAAAAATATGTAGAAGTAGCACACATTTTGTAAAAAAATACATAAGTTAAGGTCTTGTCAGGAGATAGAAACCTCACAGCGATTTCAACAAGGAAAATTTAATATAATTACTAACAGGGAATGAAATATTAAGACCTGAAGAGACTTATAAACAATATAGGTATACATACATAGGAAACAACTACTTCCCTTCGGGTGAGAGTCCCCAAGGAAGAGTCATACCTCTCCGAAGGCTTAAATGCAAGCATCCTCAGAAAGAGTAAAGCTTGACTCCTTGACTGGCAGAGAATCACTGAGGTAAACTACTGGTGCTACAAGCCATCTTTTAGGATACATACCCAAAGTAGCTATAATCAAGTGAACATAGAGGACAGAGCTACCAAACAAGCATCATAAAAAAGCGACATTAGAAGAAGAAAACCAGCACTAGTAACAACTGAATCAATCCAAAAGTGATAAGAAAAAATGGGAGCAGAAATAATGGAATAAATGGAAACCACATAGTTAGAAGGTAGATATAAATACAAAATTTTTAAAATGTAAGTTTAATTTCTACTTCATTGAAAGGTAAAGATGTCTACATTCAGAAAAAAGTCCTGTTGTATGTTGTCATGAGAGATAACTAAGACACACTATCTAAAACATAAGGATTTAGTAAGATGAAATTCAAAGGATATATAAAAGATACCAAACGAATGGTAACAAAGAGAAAATTAACTATATTATTATTGACAAAATACACTTTAAGTTACAATAAAAGAGACTACATAAACATCAAATTTTCAATTCACAAAAAAGAGAAGATAATTCTAAACCTTAGGCTCTCAATAATGGTATTTCAAAATACATAAAGCAAGAAGTTGACAGATCTAAAGTAGAAATATTTCCCATTCATTGTATATCATTTTTATAAACTTCTTTTAGAAACTGGCATTAAGGGACCAGAAAAAAGTAATGTAGAGGATTTGACTTGCAAAATTAATAAGATGGATAAAAATGATATTACAGTACAATGCACTGAACAACTGGAGAATATGCACCCTTTCCAAACACACAGGAATCACTTCACTAAACAATATCGTCAATAACAATTCAGTTCAAAAGACTGACATGTACTCCATGCAGATGCATTCATTTAACTTGTACAGCAAAGAAAGACAAATGATATTAAATTTTCATATTTTGAAATTTAAGGATAACTAAAAGCATCATAAATAAAGGAATGAGACATATTTGAATTACAGACTGAATGAACATGCTATATGTCAAAGTTTTTTGCTACAGCTAAATCACTGCTTAAAAGGAAATTAGAGCCTTAATGCTTACTTTAGAAAATTTTAAAATATTCACATTTGATAAGCTAACCATTCAACATAAGAACTCAATAAAATAACATTAAAATTGCAACATAAACAAGTAAAATAAAAGAATAACGAAGACAAAAAATAAATTAATGAAATAAAAAGGAAACAAAAGATCAATAAAGCCAAAGTTCAAATTATTTGAAAATATTAAGATATGCAAAACTTTGGCATATTGTCTCAAGAAAAATGCAAAACACCTAAATTCTATTATAAATGCAGAGAAGTATAACATTAAAAATGCTACAAATAATAAAAATATAATTAGATAATATTATGAATATATGCTGATAAAATTTTTAAATGGTTAAACAAATTCTATAATATACATTTGATTTAAAAATGTCAATGCTATAAAAATATTTTCAGCAAGCTTGAGAATTATTCTACAATAAACAAAAGTAAGAGAAAAATAAAATATAACGTGATATTTTACTGGAGCCTAGGTCAATGGAAAAAAATTTAAACCTTCAGACTATTGCAATATTAAAGGGAATATGAGTGTAGACTGTATGTTAGATAATAGAATTATATCAATGTCAAGTTATCTGAGAATGGTATTATGAATAGACCTCATTGTGAAATTCTATATTTAAGGAGAAATGTTATAACAAACTCTTAAATGGTTCAGGAGCTAGTTCAGGAAAAAAAGTATATAGAGATATAATTATCTCCGTGCATGTGAGAGACAAAAAAGAGATGGAAAAGAGAAAGAATTCAAACAATCAGGAGAACATAAATGTAGCAAAATGTGAACAAATGGTGAATCTAAATGAAAAATATGGAAGCATTCATTACTATAAATATAAAGCATCCATGAAACTTTTTGGAAGGTTTAAAAAGTTTAATTAATCTAAAACATAGATTAATTATATTAATATTATATGCAGTGTAATGAAGTATTAGTAAGAATACTGGCTCAATATAAGAATTGATCTAGTAATTTTAATCTTAGCTTTGGAAAACACCAGGCTCAGATAATTGTCAGTGAACATCTTAACAAATTTTGAGAAACTGATAATTCCAATGTTATGTGAAATTTTCTAAAGAATAGATACAGCAAGAATGACTTCATATTCTTTTTGAATTTACATAATCCTGATGACCAAATCTGATAAGGACAAAACAGATAAAAGAAAATTATAATGCAAACTTACTTCTAAACTTAAATGAAAATTTTTCTCTCCCTCAGAAAAAAAAATTATTAAGCTAAACTAACAGTATTGAAAATTGGTGTTTATCTCAGAAATGGAAGGTTCACTTAATTTTAGAAAATAGAGTAATGTAATTCACCATGTTAATGTATTTAAAAAATTAAATGAAACACTAATTTAAAAGATGTAGAAAGGTGTTTTAAAATCCAATATATATTCATGATTTTTTAAAAGCCCCAGAAAACTTACATGGAAGCTTCATCTTTATATAATGAGTATATGTATATCTACAAACATATCCACATATATATGTGCATTATATATCAATCTGTTACATCTATTATACATTAATGAATATTAATACGGTATTTACATCACATTTAATTGTGAATTTCTGAAAGCTTTTCCCTCTGTTACTGGGAATACACAAAGATGCCTCTACTATTTTTTTTTCATCTTTGCATTGAAGGACTTCACGTGTTTTTTAAAAATGATAGAAGGATAAGGTATACAGATTGAACAAGAAAAAGAAAGAGACAATTATTGCTTGCAAATTACATGATTGTGAATGTATAAAGTAAACAAAAATCTAAATAGACCATTAGAATCAATAACAGGCTCCAGCAAGATCACTGAAAACAAAAACCTAAAATCATTTGACTTTCTATATACTAGGCACAAATAATTAAAAATGAAAAAATTAAAACACAAACATCAAAAGTATGAAATAAGTAGGAAAAAATATTAAAAGAACTCCTGGAGGGTATATTATAAA
This sequence comes from Chinchilla lanigera, assembly GCF_000276665.1. Taxonomy (NCBI): domain Eukaryota; kingdom Metazoa; phylum Chordata; class Mammalia; order Rodentia; family Chinchillidae; genus Chinchilla; species Chinchilla lanigera. The sequence goes on from NW_004955508.1 coordinate 5,674,039, forward strand.
AGACTATCAAAAGACATTTAAAAGATCTCAAACCATCAAAAGCATTATTTATTTTAAAGATGTCATTTCTTTGAAATAATGCCACATCGGTTCAGTGAAATCCCAGTAAGAACCCAAAATGAATTCTTTGTTTGGTGGAGCTTTATAAACTTACTGAAAATGTATTCATAAATATGAAAGGACAAGGAGAAAGAAGATGCTCCTGAAAGAACAGTGATAGGGTATAAAGGGTTAAGTTTGAGTCTGTTGAGGGCCAGGAACAGGATGTTATGGCTTGCATCTTGCTGCCCCCTGCAAAGCCGGACTCAGTCATAGACAGGGAGTTTCAAAAGTGGCTGAATTAAGGTGTGTAATTCTGTGATTAAAGATATGAAGTTGGGATCAAGCATATGATGCTGGAATTAAGGTTGCCCCACCCTGGGGGTGGGTAGCACCATCCAAAAGGTGAGTAGCCTAGATGGAATACAAAGGGACAGAAAGAAGCTGCTTTCCACGAACTGCGAAAAAATTTTAGCCAACTGTCCCTCTGACAAAGGACTTCTATCTGGAACATATAAAGAATTTAAAAAATCAGGCCCCCAAAATTCAGAGGCCCAATCCAAAAATGGGCATCTGAGATGAATACACACTTCTCAGATGAAGACATACAAATCGCAAATAAATATGTGAAAAAATGTTCAACATCATTAGTCATTTGAAGAATGCAAATTAAAACACCGAGATTCCATCTCACCCCAGAAAGAATGGCTATCATCAAGAAATCAACCAATAACAAATGCTGAAAAAAATTAAAAACTTTAAAAAAACAAATGTTGGAGAGGCTGTGGGGAAAGAGAACTCTGTTTGTGGGAGTGTAGACTGGTGCAACCACTGTAGACGTCAGTGTGGCGATTCCTCAGTAAACTAGGATTACAGGTCCCATTCAACCCAGCTATTCCCCTTCTGAGTATTTTTCCAGAAGAACTGAAAATATCATACCACAGCGATATATGTGTACCCATGTTTACAGTAGTGCAGTTTGTAATAAGCAAAATCTTGGAAACAACCCAGATGCCCATAAACTGAGGAATAGATAAAAAGATGTGCTATTTTTATACAATGGAGTATTACTCAGCTATAAAGAAAGATAAACTCAAAGGTTTTATAGGTAAATGGATGCAATTAGAGACCATATTCATAAGTGAAATAAATCCAATCTACATGTGTAAACATCATATTGTATCCCTACTGTAAGAATCTGAAAGAGTTAATAAAATCTGAAAGATACAATAGATATTGTGAAAGGGAAAGAAACTGCTCAAAAGGAAAGAACAACTGGGATGAGGGAAAGGAGAAGAGAAAGAAAGAAGGAAGTGAAAATATATATATATACACACACACAAGATATCTAAAACAATTGTACTACTAATTTCTAATGGTTTATTCAAAAGAACAGTTAATGTTTAATTGTATGATCAATCTTCCATGCCTATATCTGGCTATCTGAGCAACTACTTTTTAGATAACAATATATAATACAACAACCATTATTAATTTCCAATCATCTTTTTTTGAAATTCTGTATCGTTTTTATTGTTTTTGTGTTGTATTATGTTTGTTATTTTGTTTTGATTCTTTTCTCTTAAAAAAAAGCAACTGCTTGCTACTTTGCTGCTGGCTGCCTTCTGCCTGTCCTGCTTTGCGATGGACTATTTCTCCTCTGTAATGCCCCTTGGCTGTGCTGCCCTGCCTTGGAGCCAGCCAACTATGGACTGAATCCTCTACAAACTGTGACCTGAAATAAACCTTTCTTCCCTTAACTTGTGGGTGTTTGTCTCAGCAATGAGAAGAGGAACTAAGACAGGAACCTTGACTTCCTTATATCAGGATTTATTATTATAAAGATATAATAATAATAATAATAATATAGAATATCATAAAGAATATTTATAAACATGATGTCTATAAATATAAATCTACAGCAATAAGGTAGACTCAGAGACAATCAAACAGTCCAGTGGACTAGAATAGAGTATAAAGAAATATATCCATGTGTATATTGGATACAGATGAGACCATAATAACATTTCAATAAATTGTGTTAGGATATTGGATACCCACAAGGAAAAACCTGCTCTAGTAGACATTTTCCTTTGGAAAAGGACCGTAAGGACATGAATGCTAAGTAAGATAAGTAAGGAAATGAGCTGAATGAGGAAAAAAAAATTGATGAAGGTGATTGGTGACCAGGCTAGAGCTTGTCATTCAGACACTTAAACAGAGAGGAAGTCCAGAGAGGAGGAAGTCCATGGTGATTCTCTGGGGAGGAAAATCTTCCTCAACAACCTACTAGCATCCACATAAAACTCTCCTTTAGGCAGGAGTTGGCTATGTGGGCTCTGTGGCTTCACTGCGACATGTAGGCTTCTTCGTGGAAGGCAGGCTTTGCCATCAAGATGGAAGAGAGAGAGAAAATGCCCATGGAATTCCATGGGAAAATGTGTGACAAAAGGACACCTGAGCAGATGACGGAGCACGTGTGAAAGTGAGTACATCGAGGTCTCTTTACAACTGCACAGAAATAAAGCTTTACTGTCTGAAAAAATAACTAGTAATTCCATATACAGTGCTACCTCAGTATTCCTCCTTAATTTGTTCCTAAATGGAGTGTCAGAGCCAATGAGTACTGAACAAATTTTTCCTATAAGGACTCATGTAATTAGGTATACAGTAATTTGCAAAAGCTCCCCAGGACTTTCGCATTTTACTGGACAAATATCTGCCTTTTATTGGGCTAATATAAACCTTCAAGGTTTATTGGTAACACTCTTAACTTTTTACAACCCCTGATTGGCACCTAAAGTGCACAGAAGTTTAAGACAGTGAGGACAAGCATGCGAGTGTTCTGCACTGTCCTCCCACTAGCCTAATAATGATGAGCGCTGAATATTTTTCCCCTCAAATTGCAATGAGTACTGGGTTTGAATCATTCTCAAGCTCACATTGAAAGTTCTACATGCAGAAAACTTATAATGTTTTTAAAAAATAACACTATAAGGTGATATTTTGTGACTTTAGGGGAGGGAACTTTTAAAAAGAAACAATAAATACACATTAACCATGAAAGGAAATAGTAACCATGGCTACATCAAATATAAAATATGGATCTATTTGTCCAGTATCATAAAGAAATCAATAATAGGAACCACCTATTTTTGATGTATCTAAGTCACTAAGGTCTACTGCCCTAAACAGTATCCACTTATTTATGATGTATTTAGGTCTAGTGCCCTAAATACAGGAAGACTCTTACTAATTTATGATAATAACAACTGTCACATTGTCCCAATTAAAAGTCTGACTATATCAAATGCTGGTGAGAATTTGGAGTGAAGGGAATTATCTTACCCTACTGCTGGAAGTGGAAATTGTTACAATTTTTTGATAACATGCTATATAGTAAAATTTAAGATACATATCCAGGGACCCAACAGTAACACTCCTAGAATTCTTAGTTCCACCTTAACTGGAAACATCATAGAAGAAATAAACCATTGTGATAGTCATCCGATGGAATACAAAAAGTAGTGAAATGAACAACCTCAGATACACATTTAACAATGTGGCTGAATCTTACAATGCTGAGCAGAAGAAGGCAGACACAATCAACTGACATATACAATATCATTCCAATTACATAAAATGTAACATAGGCCAAAGCAAGTTATTTTTCTGGGTGCAAATAAACATAGTAAATCTATAAGGGAAAGCACAGAAATGATTATACTAAAAGTCAGAGCAGGCTCTTACCTCTGGAGTTTAAGCCCCCTGTGGGCAGGGTCCAGGTCTTTTTATGCCTATTTTCCACATCAAACAAGTCAAACACACAATTAGCGCTCAAAAAACTTTTACTGGCATGTTATTGTGTTTGCAGTATAAATTATTAAAGTTTAATTGTTGATTTTTCTGTGTTTTAAATATATCTCCACTCCAGGTGCAAGTTCCAGACAGGGAAATCATAAACCTGCCCCTGCTGGTCACAGCTCCCAACTCCCTTATGCAGTAGTGGTCATGCTCTTTTAGCCAACACTATATTTTAGGAAATGAACATCAAAGCAAAACTCTCAGATTTTTCCCATTAGATTCTTGAATGGGAGGGAGCAGGAAAGAAAAGAGACAATGACAAAAGAGTGGCGAGGATTAAAGAATTATTCATGATTAAACATTTCATATGTCTTGTGAAAATGAGTTACTTTTTTACAGGGATCTTCAGTCTTTTAGTTAGATGCTAATGGAAAGACATTGTGTAAGACCATGTGACTAGGATGAAGAAAGGGGGAGAGATTTACTAAAGGCTCCAAACCATACAACTTCTACTTATGGCTACTTGTTATGCAAAATGTGCTGCTCTCACAGGCCTTCAATGCTATCCCTCTCCAGTGTATACAGCAGAGCCTAGGAAAGCTGGCGGGTGGGGTGGGGAGACGAGTTAGACATCCCAAGAAAGAGAGTGAGAGGTATCATCTCTGGAACCAGATGGCCACCCAAGAAGATTTTTTACCTCAAAAGGAGGACAAGGATGGTATCTGTGTTATCCAGCTTTCTGTTTGCTGGGACACAATACCCAACACTCACATAAAATAAAGAAAAAGTTTAATTTGGCTCACAGTTTCAGGGAATTCAGTCCATGGTTAGTTGGCTCCAAGGCAGAAACATCATGGCAGTAGAGTGTGGTGGAGTTAAACTGCCTAGTTCATGGTAGCCAGGAAGTTGAGCAGGGAAACTGAGGAAGGGGCAAGGGAACAGATATAGTACCCAAGGTCACATCCCCATGACCCCATCCCCCTCGGCACACCAGAAGTGTGCTCTACTGACCCTCCAGGTGAATTCCAAAGCCAGTTCAGTTGACACTCTACCCTACTGGCCATAGGACAGTATCCTGGAAAGACAGGACTTGAGGGATTTTCATATGATAGCCACAGAAATAGATGGATATTGCCTCTGTCTGGAGGAGATGGTCCAGGAGGCCTCCCGTAGGGGTCTTGCATGGACTGAGCTGCCAATTATTGACTGTTTATTTCCCTAGTACTGGCCAGAAGTTTTTAGTGGAGTCTTGGTTAAATATTCCTGTCTGTTGCCAGCTGTTTCCCACAGAGAAATTAGTGAAGACTTGCAGGACCTTAGGATTTAGAAGGAGAATGGTGCATCATAAGGCTGCTGGGGTGATGGCGGAAATGACTCATCAGGAGTCTCCAAGGGGACACTAAATGTAGAAGACAGGAAGCAAAGTCACCAAGCCCAGCTACCCTTTACCTGGGGCCAAGTATCTCCTGACACTGACAACCCAAAGGCCTGGGTCTGGTATCATGCGGGAACTCAGCAGATTTGGGGAATCCTAGGCAGCTGAATTTGCTCACCCTTTGGGCCAGCACAGAGTAACAGAACGATCCTGTTCCTCTTTAAAAGACTGCATTTCCCTAGGACTCATGGGGACAAAGGTGATCACTATGTTGCAAATGGGTGATCATGAACAGGACAGATGGGCTTGGACAAAAACCTCTCATCCAAATATATCTCAAAAGGTATTTGAGACAGCTATGGGCGGCTCTGCAGGACACAGATGTGGAGGCATAGGGTGAGGGCCATCAAGAAGCCAATGTCTCTGAGGCCTCATTTGTCACTCTCAGGTCAGGGAGCAAATGTGGGCCTGTTTCTGATTTAGTCTGTACCTTGTCACTCAAGCCCAGTGGGTTCAGCCTTTGTGTTTTTGCAGCTGTGCTCTGGTTTCTGTCACCCGGTGCATGAGGGAGAGATTTCCAGCCTAGCCATGACTCCCCACAGAGCAGAGAACCTCCAAGTGATATTTTACAGCCAGTGAAAAATCCTAACCAATTCAGATAGGGAACTAGGGCTCCTCCCCTTTGCACCTAGGCTAGCTCAGAGGAAAAGCGCTTCATCTCTCTATTCCATTATTCTAGAGGCTGATGGCTGGACTAGATTCAACATGCACACAAAGCTATGAAAGAAGAGATCAACCAGGAGTAGTGATGCACGTCTGTAATCTCAAAAACTGAGGCAGGAAGCTCACAGATCCAAACACAACTTGGGCAACTAGGCAGCTTACCACTTACTGAGTCCCGGACTCAAAATTAAATAATAAATAAATAAACAGGCATGTAGATCATTGTGAAGGCTCTCAGTTTAATCCCAGTACTTAAAAACATTATGAAGCAAGAAAAAGAGAGGAAGGAAAAGAAAAAGGAGATTATCTTTTTGTCTGCCAGATTTAATTAAATGGTGGGAATATAATGATTAACTAGAGATCAAAATAGGTGGCTTAAGTAACGAAGAAGAGCAGTCACTGCTATTTGGAAGCATGTCACTGCCATCACAGCAGAAACAAAGGTATGTCAGATGCAACTCTCCATCCATACAGTGTAGACCTCCTGCCATTCCAATTTTCAACCCAAGAAGTAGTGCGGTGCTGAAAGGCCAGCCTTGGGTCCACCATGAAACTGCTGCCTTTCCACGTGTATTTCATCTTGTTTAAACCCTGGATTTACTTCCCCCTGGGGTATTTGCACAGATAAGATGGTGTTGGTCAGAGGAGAGGAGAGAGGGATGGAGCAGGTGTTAAGAATGACCAGGATTCAATCTGAGCCCAGGCCAGCCCTCCAGATCACCTCTACTCTGCTGGAGCGGAGGTGGTGACCCCAGCTAGAAAGAGAACTCTAAATCTCATGCCTGCTCAAAGATTAAAGTGGAAAATGTGCTTCCATGGGTGAGCAGTGGGCTTGAGAGAAGCACAGAAGTTTCCCTTCAAATAAAAATGAAATGAACTGTTGAGGGGAATGAAAAGGATTTTCCGCAAAGGGATGGATTTGGTAGTTCTGACCAGTGGAACAAGGCCCAAATATCCCTCACCGAACAGAGCACATAGCTACATCCTGTAAAAACTGATAACTCAAAAATGATATGGGAATTGTGGACAGGCTGTGCTCCTGTGGCCTGAATAGTGTTCTCCAAGTTAAACTGCCAGATGCTGGCCATGCTTGAAGAAGGATCTTATTTGGCCATTTCCGCACAAGCCTTTGGTGGTAGGTACTTTGAAATCTGTTTTGTGCTTCTGTCCTCAGACTGTGCTGTGCTTTGCAGGCCACTGGACACCATTTGCCCGGTGCCTTCTGCCCTGGCCTGGCAGAGTTCTCTGTGCACTACCAGCCTGGCCAAGTCTGGAAGAAAGCACTTTGCCAGTTCCAGGCTTTCTGCCCTCCCAACTGTGGAGCCCTGGCTGGCCTCGTGTCCAGGGCTCTCCCTGTGCCATTTGGCAGCTTGCACAGAAATTCAAGTACACAAATCAGCAGTGTGTACAGCTGGCCTCTTCTTCTACCTAACAAAGAGGCAATGGTAGGTCACTTCAAAGAATCCTGAAGAACACATATCTGGGAAATCTGTCCTCCTGTTGGAGAGCTTTTGCTTTATAAAAGAAATTTAAAATTAAAGAGTCGGAATTACAAACGTCTGCTATAGGAAATAATAAGAAGGTGGCTGATTTGTTATTAATGAGAGAATCATATCTTAGATATTGCAGTCTCTCAGATTTATGTACACAAAACTTCCAAAGAATTTTAAACTCCAAGAGAATTTAATCCTTTTGACCTTATAATACTTACCATGCACAAATGCACAAACACAGATACACACACACATACACATATGTACACACATACCTTTTTCCAGGATATACAAGCAACATAAAAACAGAATAAATGCACTGATGTGGAAATAAACATGATTCAGTCCTACTACTTAACCATGTATAAAAATGACTTTAATAGGAACACAAAATATGATCAGGTTAACCTTATAGGTTAACTTTGTGGGTTTCATAGAAATTTTCTCTACCTGGATTTGGGACACAGAACCCGTGGATGGCTTATATACAGTTCCTGTTCTGGGCATTGTTAGAACACTCCACTCTGGGGTGGTAAATCTCAGGCACCTGGTCGCATGATATTTCTCAATCAAATTCAGCCAGACTTAATCAGCCTTCTTGCTGTGGCCCAAGCCTGAGCTAGGCTAAACTGTGAACAGGATAAAAGATGGAGACTGGCTACCACCTTCCCTACCCTGGGTCAGGGCAGACTGCTGGCTTCCACTAGAGAAGAAGTTGAGCCAGGCTGTGAGCAACTGTTCCTGGTTCTAGTATAGGGTTTAGGGTTTTTCTGCAGGGGAGAATTAAATGCTATTTGCCCAGTGCATGAGCCAAGTTACATTATAAGCAATATAGAAACAGAGGGAAATTTAATAGCTGAACCCAAAGGCAGAGAGAAGAGGAAAGGTGAGCCTGAGCTGAACTGTGTCCGAGTAGTCATCAGACTAGCAGTTTGGAAATCAGACAGAGTTAAAAATGCAATGGATTTTTCTGGCCAAGGTGGCCTCTGGACCCTTCAACTCATTGTCTTTCATTTCCAGAGGACAATTTCTCCCTGGTGCTAATGGCCCAGGGATCCTAGCCCTCTTCATTGTCATAGTGAGTGATTTCATTTGTGATAAAGAGCTCAAGCTCCAGAGTAGATATGTTTGGGATTAAATTTAAACCTTAACACATACTTCTAAACCTCCACTTGGTCATCTAAAAAGGAGGATAATAAGCATAACACTTTCTTATAAGGATGAGGCAAGGAGCCACTGAGATCAGGTAAGCATGGGGTCTGGCTTAGGCACAACCTGTAGGAACATTACCTAATATTTCATTCACTTGTTCAACAAATACATATTAAGTGGCTGCTATATCTGTGCCAAGCCCCATGCTCTGGGGCACACAGAAATAAATCTAAAAGAGTAATAATGGTCTTTTGGGAACAGATAGTCAGGAGGAAGGAGGTGAGGAAAGAGATGACAGTTATGGCACAGAGAGCACATACTTTGAGAGAGGAAGTCAGAGGCAGGTGGACCATGGAGGAATGTTCCTGGAATCAGGCTGGGGCCAGGCAAGGCTTTTGGAGAGTCTAACTCCTGATTTGCTTTAGAAAGAGGAGTAAAACTAACTCAGCGAAGGGTAAGGTGAGAAAGAAGAAGGGAGCTCAGAGAGAGGGCCTTGCATGAGCAGAAGTAGGAAAGTGATAACCCAGCAAGACTGTATTAGGAGAATCTGGCCAACTAGCTCAGAGATGAGGGCAGTGCTCATGGAGAAGGCCTGCATGATGCTGAGCTGGAGAATTGGGTAAAGGATGGAGTTTTGTAGGTGTCACCAAAAGGCCTGGTCTCTCTGTGGGAGAGAAAGGAGTCCAAAGAGGGCTCTGCATTCTGGAAGGGTTGCTGTGCTAGTGAGACCACACACACACACACACACACACACACACACACACACACTCACATAGCCTGAGGGAGAGAGCCTAGAGAGGCAGAATGGCTAGGAACCTGACAGCAATCCAAAGAGCAGCAGAGTCCAGGTATAATTAAGAAGCAACTCTGGAAGAACTGGGAGATGGGTTGTATGTAGACTGGATGGAGAAATCCAGGCCAGACCACTGGCTTTCGAGACCGAGTGAAAGGTGGTGTCATCTATCAAACAGATCATGTGTGGGGGAAACAGGTTACTGAAAGGAGGGTGAGGATCTTGGATCTTGGGCAAGTTGGCTGGGCTGGTGTGAAGGACCAGAAGTGAGGTGTATCTGACAAGAGGTGAGGTCGCATTAGCAATGGAAACTGAAGATGCTGGCTGGCCAGATGAAGCACACGAGCAGGAATAGCTCAAGTCAGGCTCCTCTTGGGACTTCTGCGCATGCTCCACCTTCTGTCCTCTCATCCATGTCCCAGCTGTGTCTATGCGCAGCAATGCGAGAGTACGATGACCTTTCTATTCCTTGCAGATGATGCTGGTGCCATAACAGCAGCATCTTCACTGGTCTTCTCACGCCCCCATCTCTTCCCTCAGATGCATTCTCTTCCTCCTTGTTCTTGCAGACTGACCTTTCTAAAAGACTACATAAACCAGATTACTTTCTTGCTTAATAAACTTCAATGGCTCCCTATTGCCTTCAGGATTCAAGTAAATGTCTTCAGCATGGTGGTTTAATAACTTTCTGTTCACATAGTGTCTACATGTTCTTTGAACAGCTGGACAGAAAAAGGAACAACAACTGTCAGCCACCTGAATATTTCAGAATGGGCAGAGATGACTTCAGAATTATCCAGCATTCACCCAATTCTTCAGTATCCATTCTATTAGATGATACCTTGGCTCATATATTCCCCCAGTGTCCTATATTTTAGAAACAGGAGGGCTCTTACATACTTTCCTACCTTGGCAAAGCCTTCATAGTGTGGTCTCTTTCTCTAATCTCCTCCTTTATCACACCTGCTGCAATTCCTCAGAAAAGTTCATATTAATATCAGGTTTCTGGTGCCAACACTTCTTTCTGAAACCTGTGGACTTTTACACATGCCTTTCCTTTCTTTTCCCTATCCCTAACATTTCTTACCTTTTGTTTTGTTTTGTTGATGTTTTTTATTGATAAATAATTGGTTTTCTTTTTCTTTTCATATTTATAATGTTCTTTTATTAGTAGTATCTATTAATTTTATGAAATATTGGGGTTTGATGTTTATAATATATTATGTCCATTCACCTTAGATTCTTTTTGCCAGATTCATTATTACTTACTATTTAGGATTCATCAGAGATGAGGGCAGTGCTCATGTTTCTACGGGGAGAACTAAATGCTATTCACCCAGTGGATGAGCCAAGTTAAATTATAAGTAATACGGAAACACAGGGCAATTTGATAGCTGAATCCAAAGGCAGAGGGAAGAGGAAAGGTAGGCCTGGGCTGAACTGTGTCTGAGTAGTCATCAGACTAGCAGTTTGGAAATCAGACAGAGTAAAAAAATGCAATGGATTTCCAAAACCTTCCGGAAATCTTTTCCAATGCCTCTGGTTAAGGTTCTGTCTTCTGTACTCCTTTCTATTCCTTGCAGATGATGCTGGTGCCATAACAGCAGCACCTATGCTCTATCAGATCACAGCCACACTGATGGTTCCTGCCATCCTTCTCTAGTCGGGCAGCTCCTTGGGGCCAAGTTCTATACCTTATTCATCTGTAGATCACTGTCATCATCACAGAGACTCTGGGGTAGGCACTCCATATTGGATCTACTACTGTCTGTGAAAACACATGTTTCTCTGTCATCAGGTTCATGTAGATGCCAGACAACTAAATGCTCGACCCTGCTTCCTCCAAAGCGTCAATGAGGCCTGCAGTGTTAGCGTTTGTAAGCATGGAGATTCATTAGCACACCAAGGGGGAGCATCACTGTAGGAAAGATATTTGCCATATGTGGCAGGAATGGGCTTGTAAACTGGAGCAAGTGGCCTTCAGAGAGTAGTAGCATTTAATTGTTATATCTTGCTGTCTCCATTATTTGAAGAACCTGGGGTAGAAAATGAACATAAAACAGTTAAGTCATTCCCCAAACAAAACAGTTTAATAACTTTCTTTATAGACAGTGTCTTCATGGTTTCTAAACAACTGAATGGAAAAGTGAAACCTAACTCAGTTGCTCCCTTAATTTAGACTGGGTAGGAATGGCCTCAGAATCTCCCAGAATCTTCAGCTCTTATGATCTGACACCTTGGCCTCATAGACCCCAGTATATTTCAGAATGAGAAAGAGTCTCAGAGACTATTTCAAACATCAAAAAGTAGTGTCCAGGCACACTTGTAAGTACATGTGCACTACATCCAACTAAGAGCACCTCTAAGATTTAAGTAACTGGACAACATTTCAGAAGGGTCAAAGGATTAAATGCATATTCTCTCATGAAATGTAGGCATGAAGTCCTTCTCTCCAGGAGCTCTAAGTTCTGATGGGGAAACACATCATTTAAATGGTAATAACAAGGAAAGTATAGGAAGATGTTAGTGCTAGAAAAAGGAATCAGCTAATGCAAAATGAAGTGGGAATCATCCCTGGCCTCTTTGGATGGAAATCTATGGACTGGAAGCTTGGGTATGAGTTAACCAAGGGACAAGCATAGGGATAGGGTAGTACAGGGCTATAGGCAAAAGAAATGACTCACACAAAACACTTGAGGTAATGAAAGAGTGAATAAAAACTAGGAGGTGTGATTGACAGAAAGGAAAATGCTCCAGGGTAAAGGGCAACTGGGGTGTGGGAAAAGAGAAGGGAAAGAAGAAGAAATTACATATGTATGTATATACAGGATAGCTAACATAGTTGAACTACTGTCTTCTATTTCTTTGCTGAAAGAAACAGTTAATGATTCCTTGATGGATCAATATTGCATGTCTCTATTTGTTTTCTGAGAAACCACTTTGAGCATATCAATATGTAATACAACAAGCATTGTTTATTTCCTACCATTTTGTTTGTAACTGTGCATTGTTTGTAATGTTCTTTTGCTATTTTGTAAATGGTTGTCTGTTTGTTAATGTTTTCCTTCTTTTATTTTTAAAATTAAAAAAAACTCTTGAGGTAAGAACTTAAGGTGAATTTTGGAAATAAATTGTTCTGAAGCATTTTATAGTGGATTTGGAGAGAAAGTGGAGGGTATTGAAAGGGGAAAGAGAGTTAAGACCAAATTGTGAAGTACCTTACAGAGTAGAAGTAGTACATAATCATAATAGAAATTTTGATATTTTCCTGGGGTCCATGGAGAGAAATTAGAGGGGAGGGAAATGATCACTGCTGCCTCAATCATGGCTGAAAAGGGAGACAGGACTGAAGACCCAGTAGGAAGCGACTATCAGGTAAGAAATGAGTTACAGTAGGGACAGTGGAAATGGGAAAAGCCAAACAGAGCAAAGAAACTTCAACATACTTAAGAAGTACACTTGAGAGCTCTTGATTGCTGTTTACTGTGGAAGATTAGGAACAGGAGGAAGTCAAGGGTGATACGAGGTTGTGGTTTGGAGGACTGGAGGTGATTCCATTCACTGAATAGAAAACTTCCAAGATGAGGCACCTGTCCCTAGAGAAACAGAGATCGTGAGGGAAGCGTCATTTACTGAGCACTTACTCTATGCCAGGAGTGAAGATCAGTGCTGTTTATGCCATTACCTCAATCCTCACTACAACAGTGCAAATCAGGTAAAATTATTATGCTTAATACATGAATAAAATACTAATGCACAAAAATACGTATTTTCCCCAAAGTCTTACACCTAATACACTGCTGAGCCAAGATTAAATGTAAGGTGAGGGAGAAATCCACAAGAACTGTTAAGTTTGAAATGTTAATTGAGGCATACAAATTAGACAATAACCAAAGTCTGGGTTTCAAAAGAGAAGTTCTCCAGGGTATCTAAGAGGTCAAGGGGAGAAACAGCTTCGGGAGAGAGAATGATTGGCAATGCAAATGCTATGGAGAGATGAAAGCAAGGACTGAGAACAGGTTATTTGATTTGGCAACCTGGAAGTTATTGATCTCCACAAAAATGGAATTGGTAAAGTGGTAGAGGAAAAATAAAAAGCAAGTGGGGGTGGGCTCAAAAATAGGAGGGGAGCAAAAGATGGTAGTGTATACAAACTTAGAAGAGATTTCTTGTAAAGGGGAGCAGTAGAGAGGAATACAGGGTCGAGAAGGTTCTGTTTCAATAACATATGGCATGCTTGAATATAGTTGAAAATCACTCAGAGAAACGTGTTTTGGTGTTACAGCACAGACAGAGCAGAAAACTATACGAGAAAACCTCTTGAGGCACTCTGCACACGGGTGGACTGGGTGGCCTGAGATGCCAGAGGAAACGTGTCTGCTGCTATAAGAGGGAGAACCTTTGGACACAAGTGAGGCTAGGTTGATGGATGTGGAAATTTTCCCTAGTGGGAAATTGAGGACTTTTCCTTACATTTTCTGTTCATAAACTGAGAGTAAGAAGATGCTGGAAGATTAGTAAAAGCAGGGAAGCATGAAACAGTGGTCCAGAACTGGGGACCTACTGGAGATCTGTGATGATAAATTTAAAATGAAACATGATCTTTTCCTCCATCCATGTTCGGGTTCCTAGGTGCAGGAGTAGAATGGGTGGAAAGTGCACCTTACTTGGCAGGATTTGGGTTTGCCAGGAAAGTATAATGAAAGGAAAAGGAAACAAGAATATATAAAAGAACAAATACAGTGATGAGTCACGAGTCTGGAAATTCAGGAAGTAGGATATTGTGCGGTGCAGGTATGGCAGAAATGTTAAGGATCCCAGTGAGCCCAAGAAGTGCTAGAGTGAAAGTGATGAGCAAGTTAGAAAATGCAGTGGTCAGAGTCAGCCATGCTTAAAGGAAAGATGTTGAGGTTGTAGTAATTGCAAGTGACAGTGTCTCTGGTGTATCCATGGGAAGGGTGACTGCAGTGGACCAAAGGAAGGAATCATTGAAAAAGAAGCAGGTGAGTAGCTGAGAGGTCAGGAAGGTGCATGACTCATCTCCATGAATGCTGAATCACACATGTAAAAATGACAGCAAGAGTAGAGGAGGACAGAAATGACAGTGAACCAGGTACTGAAATATGTGATGATGAATACGCAGAGAAGACCAGGATGACAGGACATAAGTGCAAACAAACAAGGTTAGGGCTTTATAACCCAGTGATGTGCAAGTCAACAAGGAATAGAGGTCTGTCTAAGAGGAAGGAAGAAATGCTCACTGGGAAACAGCAGTAAGGAATAAAGAGGACACCTACTTCACGTGTACTAATAAGAAAGAAATCTGAAAGAGGAAAGATAGTCTCCACTTGAGAAGGCTGTTGAGGAACCCGTGTCTTTGGGGGAAAGTCAGGTTTCTGTGGCAGCAACAAGGTAGAGGAATCATTCAGAGAAGAGATGAGCAGGTATACATATTGCCAAAAGCATATGAGAGGTGGGTAGGGTATGGATCACTGGGGAGCTGGAGACCCACAGAGCTGTGTAGAGATACGTGGATGAGGTAAGAGACCCGCTGACTGTAGCCTACAGTGATGGAAGGCCTGGTGAGACCGGACCTGGTACTCTCTCAGCTTTGCTGTGTCCTAAATTCCCCTTGGAGTGCGCTGAACTTGATTTGCCTGCAGAGCACTGAAGCCATTGAAGTCCAGTGGGCTATGAGACCTATAGGTCTGAGACTGAAAGGAGAGGGCCAAGCTAGAAATGCAGATCTGGGAGCAGGGAGCTTACAGATGAGTACTGCGTAGGACCATCCAAGGGTGGAGAGCCTGTGAGATGAGGAAAGGATTTGGCACAGAATTCCCAGTAACACCAATCCTTGAGATGACAGAGATGAGAAAAGCGACACGGGAGACAGAAGGAACATCCAGAGGAGATAGAGGAAGACTCAGAAGGCGTGGGACTGTGCAGTGTGAGGGAAGAGGACTGTGGCAAGTGCTGCAGAGAGGTTGGCTAAGGTAAGCACTGAAAACTTTCCATTGGTTTTAGCAATGATGACCCACTGGTGCCCTTGATTCAGCAGCTCTGTGCAAGAGGAGACCAGACTGCAGTGGGCTGAGGTGTGAGTGGAAAATCACCCCACCCCTGTGCCTCCTCTTAGCTGACGCACTCTGGACAGCCTTCCTGACCTCTACAAATCTCCATACTTCAACCTGGAAATAAGGATATGAAAACTGGTCTTACAAGGATGCTGTGATGAAGTAAAATCAAGTAAAGCACAGCGTGGCTGGCAACAGTAGGTCTGTTACATATAGTGATTACGGTAAACACAATATGTATTATTGTTGTTGCTTGCCCATAAAGGATCTGAAAAATAAGATTGTAGCAAGAATGGGAGGTGGAGCCAGGTGATTTTTTGTTTTGTGGTTGGCCTGGAATAGTCACTGAAGCATCTTTATGAGACAGAAAATATAGTTCTAAAAAGTGAAGACGACTATCCCTTGTTGAAGTGAACCCACGACCTTGGCTGTATCAACCTCTGTTATAAAGAACAGAGCTGACTTCAAAATCCTCAGATGCAATTGGAAAAGCCATGAGAGTCCCCAGAAAGTGTGGCTGTTTGGAAACCTCAAGAATTGCCATCCACAGCTTCAATAGGCCTTATCACTCCAGCTATAATATGCTTTCTGGAATGAAATGTTGTTGATTATACAGCCAGGCTATGATTTTCTGATTTGTGCAACAATATCTCTCTGGAAGGAAGATAGATTGTCATGCATTGAATTCCTAATCCAGTGCCTAATTTTGTCCAAGGTGCTGTAAATCTTGATGTGCTACCTGAAGGGAAACCTTTGATTTCTGAAAAAAAAGAATATTATA
Organism: Chinchilla lanigera; assembly: GCF_000276665.1. Lineage (NCBI taxonomy): Eukaryota > Metazoa > Chordata > Mammalia > Rodentia > Chinchillidae > Chinchilla > Chinchilla lanigera. The sequence continues at coordinate 5,690,273 of NW_004955508.1, forward strand.
GAGCTTTCTATGACCCAGAGAGACTTGCGCAGCAGGCGCGAGCCGTGCAGTATGGATTTTTGCCAGCCGCATTAAGATGCTGAATATAGAAACCAGCAAGGACTGATCCTGACCAACTGTCACCTGCGTCCTGCAACCCCTCCTCTTCAGCAAACTTGACTTTGGAATCTCAGAATTTGCACCAGAAATCTACTGTATAAATTAAATGCAGAATTTTATTTATATGCACAATTTAATTATGAATGCAATGTCACTAGGGCAATTTGATCTATCGAAAGTGTAGAAGAATCATCCAAACTTCAGCCCCCTCTCCAGACCTGGGAGGAAAGGAAGGACAAATAGCAAGACTACAAGGTGGCTTAGAAGTGTACCAGAAGTCAGACTCTCATAGAGCTTTCAAATTTAGCTCAGTTTACCTACCTACTCTGGGAAGTCATCCCTGATATCCTTAAGCTTCCTGGAATGAGAGGAATGAAGCAAGAGCCAAGGCTGCTTCTTTAGTCTCTCATGCCAGGTCTGGAGACTGTGTTGTTGGTCTCCAGAGCTTTAACTCCTGGCACTGTTATTTATTGAAGGCTGCACAGTCTCTGTACAGGAAGAGGGTGGTGGCTTCAGCCTGGTGAGGGAGGGTCACGTGAACTTGTGTTCCCCGGCCATTCCCAAAGGACAGACATGAGCCACTTGCCCATATCTGCAGTGTGACTAAGGGTTTACTGGAAAATAAGAAAAGCTTAGCAATGGCGCAGTCTCTGCAGGTTATACAGGCCCCAGAGGAGTTTCCTGAAATTATGTAGTGGATGGGCTGGTTCTACTTATGATCTGAATCATTTCTTTTAAAAGTTTTTTGATTTGCACATGCTCAAAATGTACAATTGTGGGGAGTAGGCATATACACATAATGTATCTTAATTCTTTTTATTCCTGTTGTTCTCCTCTCTCTCCCTCCTTTGGCTCTCTACGTCTTCCCTTTTATGAAGATCCATCTTCCTATTTCCTATTATCTATGTTTTCTTTTTATTTTTTTGAACTATCTGGACTTTGGGTGTCTCATACAGGAGAAACCATATGATATTTAAGCTTTTGTGTTTGATTTATGTCACTTAACAATATGGCCTCAAGGTACATCCATCTTCCTACAAATGACTCAAATTCGTCCTTCTTTATGGAAGAGTGGTGTTCCATTGTGTATATACACCACGTTTTCTTGACCCATTCACCTATTAATGGGTATGTTTTTTTTTTTTTTTTGGTACCGGCAGGCACTTGTGCAGCTGATCTACATTCCTGGCTTGATGGGTATCTAGACTGCTTCCAAGATCTAGCTATTATGAGTTATGCTGCTGTAAACATCTTTATGAATGTGTTAGTGAAGTAAGATGTCTTTAACTCTTTTGGTAAACTAGTGCCACCACTATGGAGATCCTTCAGAAAACTAAAACTAAAAATTCCATTTGACCCAGCTATTCTCCTTCTAGGTATCTTCCCAAATCACTTCCTGTGTCCTTGTTTTCACTGCCTACCTTACCTCTTTGCCCATTCCTCCAAAAAGTTGGAGAAGAAACAGACAGGAAGGTGAATTGGTATAAGTCTGAAAAGAGATATGAGATATGAGATTCTAAACTTCAATAAAAGGAGAGTTTTGAGAATAATTATGAAGGAAGGGCATTCTACATAGTAGAAATTTGAGCAAATGGGCAGTCCTGTGACCTATGCAATAGGAAGCCAACTAATCAGACTGGAATAGGAGGGAAGAGATAGCACAGAAGGGAACCCAGGACCATATGGAGATTTGTGAATGCCAGACCCAGGATTTTGGATAGAGTATAGCACTCAGCTGGGAGCCAGTGAAGGTTCTGGAGCAGAGAGGGATTGACAAAAGTTGCTACTTACAAAACATAGTTGCCCTAGTTTACATTAAAATAACTCTCTTAAGTAACCATTGATTGAATACCAAGCATTTTTAAGGTTAGTTTATTGGAAAATATTATTTCATAGATAATATAACAAGATAATCTGGATATAGTCTCTATCATGAGTAGCACATTTATTTAAGAAATTGATAATGGAATCCTTATGGAATATATCACAATGTACTGGCACTGTGAAGATACAAAGTGTGGAATCAGATATCTGCCCTCCAGGAGGTGGAGGCCCAGAGGAAAGATTAGGTAACTATAATTCACAAATGCAAATATCCAATTTAACCAGGACTCTTGTGGTCCTATATACCAGACACCTGTTCAAATTAGCTAACATCAGAGGAGGCAGACATGAGCCATGGAAATATTTGCTATAAAGATGCAATTGTGACTCAAGGGCCCTAGATGGGGGAGAGCAGCTGGATCTCCAAGGGCTGGCGTAAGAGACTAGAGGATGCTCTCCCAGACCTTGCCTTCCCCCTATTTCTCTGTCTTCACCAATACTTTATGCTGCACAGGCCATACAGCTGTCCATGAGTCCCTGCTTCCAGCCACATCTCAGATCCCCATTGTAAATCAATACCTCAGCCCCGCCCCCCCCAATTCCCAGGACAGAGAAAGGACATAGCTTGGCCTGCTGCCCACCCTCAGCCAATCAGCTGTACTCTGGAGAAGCACTCAACTCCAGACGGTCTCCGTGTGGCTGTGGGGTGGCAGTTTGTTACAACAAGAGGTGTTTATGGACAGATGCCCCAAGACATGCCTACCTGGACAAAATAATCTTGCAAGCTTTGGAGGCAAGTGATCTGGGAGTAGAGAAGAGGATCAAGTTGCGCACAGTTGAGGGGCTCCTGGAAGCCTTCCTGAAGGAAAGGGCTTGGGCCGTGTAAGGATCATGAGGTTAGGACTGTGAGGTACGTGGGAGAGTTTTCTAACTGATGGGAAAACACTCACTGCTGAAGACAGATTGATAAGCAGAGGGCTTCCACAACATCCAACAGGTACAGCTTTATCTCTTCAGAAAGGACTAAAATGTTCACATGTAAGCTGCTCATTTCTGCAATGAAATAAGATTTTAAAAGCCTAAAACCTGGAAATAACTTCATAAGGTAACAGCTTGGATGTAAGACTTCTGCAGCCTTCACTGGAAGGAGTATAAAATGTCTGTAGGACACAGCAGGGGCAGCCTCTATGGCCACAGGCTCTTTGTTACAGCACATTCCACAGAGATGACCGTGTCTGCACCTCGCAAGGGGGGCTTCCAAGGCTCCAGACTGCCCCGGGGGTTAGCACCCAGAAACCTATTCTTTCTAGGAGCAGCTTCTAAGACAGTGTGTCTAAGCATGGGGGAGCAGAAGCGCAAACTCAAATGCTGTCTTTACAGTCCCTCGTGTCAGAACGATGGACCAAGTACTCACAGACCTGAAGACACGTTAAAGTTATTGAGTACAGGGACCTAGAAGAGACAGTAGACAGCCTCCAGGATAAAGATAGGAGCCTAAGTCCTGGTCCTACAACTGTGCTTGGAGGCCAGTCATCCAGACTTCTTGTCCAGTTCTCCTTGCACTATGCTTTCCACTATGTCTATGATTCAGACTTGCCGGAGCTGACCTTGTGTAGCTGGGGTGTTTGGGGTCAACTACAACCAATATGTACAGTATGTGATGCTTGTTTTGGTTCCTCCCATTCAAGAGCCACACCGCTCCCACTTTCCAAGTTAGGGAGGGCATCTTTATTCCTTTCTCCCACTGTGGGTCAGGTGGTGCATGAAGATCTTATATCAAGATAGATGGCTACTGTGTTCTTGGAGAGCCTAGGCAATGAGAGTACAAGACACACACACACACACACACACACACACACAGAGCAGGGCAGAAACATAATAAAGGTTAAGGTAGATAAGTGTTGTGAAAGAACCGTCAAGGTTCAATCTATAAAAGAAGTGGGAGGATCTCCCTAGATGTTCTTGTACTAGTAAATTATTCCTCCGTACTTCTATGAAAATGACGCTTAGATAAGACCTAACCAACAAGAAGCTGGCCATGGAAAGAGTCATGGCAGACAGCCCAGCATGTCCAAAGGCTCTGAGGTCAATATAAGTTTGGTGTATTGAGTCAAACCTGATGACCCAGAGAGGGCACAGGAGCAAGTCTTGCAATAGTATTGAGCTGTCATAGGTACTGGATGTCTTTTTCTTCTTCTTTTTAGCAAAGTGAAGTAGAAACACTATAAAGGTTTATAAGTGGGGCAGATTATGAAGCTATTTAAATTTTAAGAAGAACCTTCAGGCAATTCTGTGAAAAATAGAGGTGTCGAAAAAAGAGAGCCAAGTACAGTAGAACACGCCTGTGATGCCAGCACTCTGGAAAGCTGAGGCAGGAGGATCACCAAGTTCAAAGTAGTGAGTTAGCAAGATCTTGTTTCACACAAAAAAACATTTTTATTTAAAAGTAGCTGTGTGTAAAGGCTCTGGATTCAACTCTAAGTACTGGAGGGAAAAATTAAAAGGGAAGAAGAGAGGAAGGTGAGGAGGGAGAAAAGGAGGAAGGAAGGAAGGAAAGAAGGAAGGGAGTGAGGGAGGGAGGAAGGAAGGAAGGAAGGAAGGAAGGAAGGAAGGAAGGAAGGAAGGAAGGAGCAGGAAGACCAATTAAGAGGCTGCCACAGCGATCCCAATGAGACACAATAGTGGCCAAACCAGAATGGGGGTGTGAAAATGGAGAAGATGGACA
>NW_004955508.1:5698315-5699803 GCF_000276665.1 Chinchilla lanigera
AGACCTCTATATTATAAACTGTAAAACATTTCTGGGAGAAACTCTAAAATGTACAAGTTAATGGAAAAATAACACTATATCCATAGACTATAATATTGACATTGTATTATTTATATAACATATAATTGTGTTACATAATCATATGATCTATAATTAAATGAATATTATAATATAATTATAATTCTATATTATAATGCCATAATAAGAATTATTCATTCTTCTTAAATTATCTTGTAAATTTGGTGCAACCCATAATAATATTTCTGGAAGTTTTGTAAAAGAAATTAAAAAGGTAATTACAAAATGTATATGGAAATGTATAGGATCTAGTGCAGTCAAAACAATTCAGAAAAAATGATAAAGTAGAAATGCTTACATCAAAGGATTCAAACTTACTTTGAAGTTACAGGAATCAAGACAGTCTTTTATTGGCAAAAGTATATCAGTGGCACAGAATAGAAAATCCATAAATGTGCACATATGTTTATTGATTTTTGTCCAAACCACAAAAGTAATTTAAATGGAAAAGGAAGTCTTTTTAAGAATGTGGCAAAACAAGTTGATATTTCTGTGAAAATTGGAACCTTGAAATTAATCTCAATCAATATGCACACACACACACACACACACACACACACACAAAACACACACACACACAAATCCTTTCAGAGATATTGTAGATCTAAGTGTAAAAACTAGAATCATAAACTTTCTTTTTATCATAAACTTTGTTGAATAAAATAAAACATAGGAAAATGTCTTTGCAATAATGGATACATAAAGATTTCCTAACTAGAACTCAAAAAGACCTAACCATAATAAAAGAAATAAAACTGATAAACGTGTCTCCTAAAATTTAAAAATTTATACTGATAAAAGGCACCATTATGAAAATGAAAAGACAAGCTATCACTACAAAAATATTCTTATTTATCTGACAAACGCTTATATAAAATAGATGTAAGGGTGAGGAGTGCTGGAAACTCCGTTATGTCAACCATCAAAAAAAATAAGCAACGCAAGAAGAACATGGCTCAAAAGATCTAAAGAGTCACTTCAAGAAATATTAGCCATAAATACACATACAAGTGTTCAATAGCAGTAATCATCAGGGAAATGCAAATTAAAGCCACAGTGAGATGTATTTCACACCCACTAGAATCACTTCTACTTATAATCCTGTCAGTGCCAAGTGCTGGGGAGGATATAGAGAAACTAGAACTCTCAAACATTACTGGTAAAATGCATAGTGCAGCAATGATTTTGGAGAACGGCTTAGCAGAGTTTATAGTTAATGTAACCCTACTTCAAGACCCAGAAATCTTTTCCTAGGTGTGTATCAAAGAAAAAAATACTTCAACAGTGATATTTGTAATAACCTCATAAATAATATCAAAAATATTGGGAGCAATGCCAATGTCTATCAACAGGGAAATGAAAATAAAACAAAACCACCCAGTAGTAAAAGATAAATTTTTATTTATTAAA
>NW_004955508.1:5699903-5702614 GCF_000276665.1 Chinchilla lanigera
GGAGAGAAGAGAAGAGAAGAGAAGAGAAGAGAAGAGAAGAGAAGAGAAGAGAAGAGAAGAGAAGAGAAGAGTTGAGTTCTAGAGAAGAGATCATTATTTGGAAATATAAATATACACCTACAAATACCAATAGAACCTAGCGGAATAAAAAAGCCCTGCAAAGTTGTTGGTTTTAAGAGTAATCTCAAAAATTAGTATAACATTTTAACACTCATAATCACTTATTCATGAATATAATTTTTAGAAACACAATTCATAATAGCCACAGGAAAATAAAATGTATAGACTAAAAAAAAGCCTCCAGCAATGGAATTACCATGGTGAATTCCTACCATCTTGTCTAGTGAAACTCTGTATTATCTCTAATGTTTTATCTAATAATTATTTTTTTATTCTCTTTAATGGTTTGAACAATCTTCCATTCTTATGTCTGGTAATCTTAGTTGAGGATAGCAATATGTAATGTAACAACCACTGTTAATTCTTATTATTTTGTCTTGAGACCCTGTATCACTTTGAATGTTCTTGCTTTGATTTGTTTATGTTTGTGATACTGGTATGCTGCTACTGTTCTATTTTTTGTTTGTTTGTGTCTTATTTACTACTCTCTTTAAGATAAAAAATAAAAAAAAATTTTAAAAACCTCCAGAGAGCAAAACTTATATATATATATGATGACCTGAGTAAGTGGAGATATATTTCAAGGCCATGGATGGTACTGCAAAACATCATAAGCATATCAATTCTTCCCAAATCAGTCTATAAATAGCAATTCAATTCCAAACAAGCTTCTACACGCAGCTTAAAGGAACTTGATGTATGTTCTTCGTAATTTACACGGAAGCAGGAGAACTGAGAGCACCCTCTGAGGTACTCTGAGCTTTCACATACGGTGATTGCTGTCAGCTGTGGGCAAAGCAGGCAAGCTAAGACCCCTTTAAAGCGCCCTGAGCCACAGAAGCATCACTGCAGCAGCCCTTTCAAGGCTGAGGCACAGCATAGGGAGGAGGCATACCCTGAAGCACAGAATGACAGTGTGGGAGTGGAGGCACGGTGGACTCCGCAGAGCAGAGAGAGCTCATGTGGCCCAAGAAGTCAGCAATCGAGCTGTAAAGTACACAGTGATACCCAAGGCTGAAGCTTTTGAAGGGGAAATCTCATTTCTACCTTCAAAATATTTGAAGCCAGCACAGTCAAATTAAAAGCCCAAGAAAGCTCTAGATCCAGCTCCACTATGCTTCAAGTTAACTCATCCCCTACACTAATAACCTGGGAGATAAAGGAGCAAGCCTTTCTTGGAGCATGCTCACCTCAGTCCCTACTGTTTTCTTTTTTACACTATGTCTTCAATGCAGTTTTTCAAATTGTAACACACAGGATCAATCAGGACAATGCAGAGGCGTGGTGTATGGTCAAGCGAGGAAGCAGGAAAACATTTATCTAAAAATGTATTGAGGAATCAAAGATGTATGTCACTGGACTACAATCAAGGTGTTGGCAGGACTTTATTCCTTCCTGAAGGCTTAGAGGGAGATTTGTTACCTTGTACTACATTCCCAGCTTTTAGAGGTTAGCACATTTGTGGCCTTTGGCTGCCTCCGTCCTTCTTCAGAGACATGTTGGATCTCACTGATTGTTTCTCCTGCCATTGCATCTTCTTCAAAGGCCCTCTTCTGCCTCCTTCATCCACATTTAAGGACCCTTGTGATTACACTGGGTCCAGCCAGGTAACCTGGGTTCAACGGCTAGATTAAGGTCATATGATTAGGAATTTTCACTCAATCTGCAACTTTAATTCCCCTTTAACTTATTTTCAGATTCCTAGAATTAGAATGTGGACGTCTTTTGAAAGGCTATCATTTTGCCTACAATAAAAGGGAATGTTTTGATTTAATACAGGGCATTGGTGAAAAACATGCAGATAAAATCACATACGATGGTAAAACACTGAATTTTCCCCCAAAGGCACAGTTAAAATTTGTATTTTATCACCACTTCTATAAAACACTGTCCTGGAAATCCTACTTAGTAAAATAAGGAAAAAAAGCGTGAAAACTTGAAAGGAAGGAGATAAACTGTCCTTATTCAGAAATGACATAATTTTGTATATAAAAAACATTACAGATTCTTAAATTTAGTAAGTGCCTTCAGCACGATTGAAAGATATAAGATCGAATAGGCACAAGTTAATTATGTTTTCACTCTGGGAGGCTGAGGCAGGAAGATTAAAATTTTAAGCCTAACCTGGGCAACTTAGCAGTTCAGTGAGACTTTGTTTCAAAATTAAAAATAAACATGAAAGGGGGTTAAAGGATAAAACTCAGTGCAAAGGCTCTGAGTTCAATCCCCCATAACGCAAAAGTAAATAAATGAATATGTCATATTAACATAACATTTGAAAAATGAAATTTTAGAAGGCATCTACAATAGTGTTAAATCAAATACCAATGATGACTGACAAAACACATGCAAGACCTCTATATTATAAACTGTAAAACATTTCTGGGAGAAACTCTAAAATGTACAAGTTAATGGAAAAATAACACTATATCCATAGACTATAATACTATAATTCTAATAATATATAATTATATAAATATTGTATATCATATAATTATGATGACTGACAAAACACATGCAAGACCTCTATATTATAAACTGTAAAACATTTCTGGGAGAAACTCTAAAATGTACAAGTTAATGGAAAAATA
>NW_004955508.1:5704986-5732499 GCF_000276665.1 Chinchilla lanigera
CTTCTTCTTCTTCTTCTTCTTCTTCTTCTTCTTCTTCTTCTTCTTCTTCTTCTTCTCCTTCTTCTTCCTCTTCTTCTTCTCCTTCTTCTTCTTCTTCTTCTTCTTCTTCTTCTTCTTCTTCTTCTTCTTCTTCTTCTTCTTCCTCTTCTTCTTCTCCTTCTTCTTTGATAAAATGGAACTATAAATCAAAGAAAGTATTGTTTATCACAGCGTGAAGAAAACTGAAACACAACAAAAATAAAGAGAATCCTTACCAAATATTATTGCAATTCAAATAGATAAAATTTTTAAATGTGTAAGCAAAATATCTGCAATGATTAGAATAGATACAGATTCAAATGTAAAAGAATGTACCATAGGAAAGTATTTACTGAATAATACTTCAGAAGCACAAATTACATAGCAGAAAACAGGTGGATTCAGTCCTATCAAAACTAAGTATTTTTCAGTTCAGTGAAAGGCATTTGGAGAATGTTAATAGATGTATTTATAGCATCTGATATCAACCAGGAATTTATTATTTAGAAGCTACAGGAAACTCTTGGAAGTCAAAAGGAAAGTACACAGCAGCCCCAAATTAAAAATATACAAATGGTGTGATTTAAGAATTTATAGAGAAGGAAACTCAAAGGCCTAGTAAGCAGATGAAGAGATGTCCAGATTCTCCAGTAATCAAGGAAATGCTAATTAAATAACAAAGAGCTTAGAACCTATTAGACTGGTAAAATTGAAAAATTGGATAATGCCAAGTGCTGGAAAGGAGGCAGGGGACTGGCAATTTCCATGTGCTGCTGGTGGGAGTGGTGCAGCCATCCTGGTAACCAGTGTGGTAGTCCTTGGCTGTATATCACAAGAAATTTCCACACAATCCCAAAGGGGCACAGTAAGTAAATGCTCTAATACTTCAGGCTGCAGGGCGTGAGAAGATTGTCTAAGTAATTCATGGTGGACACTCATGGTGGCAAATATCCTACTCAGACAGGACCAAAGGATAAAATATCTACATGGCAATGAGAATGCACCTTGAAATGAGAGCTCACTAAATAAGGGACATGAGCTATATGGTGTAAAATCACTTAGGTAAATTTACAATACCATGCACAAAACAAAAACGTGTCATTTGCAAAGTATATTCTTTAGGCACTTCAGAATGACGGGCAGAGGATAGAAGTCAAAGGGGAACATGAAGAGAGAATGGAGAAAAGTAAATAAAATACAAGGGGCTTTGCATGGACCAAAAGATGATCGTGAGCTGCAAACCAATGAGAAGTACTAATAACAACCAGTGCTCAAAAATTAGTGGAAGGATTCCCTCTCATGGGAAGAAGGACAGTTATCCACAAGGGAGAATGTGGACTGACTGGCAAGTCACTAGGAGACACAGGGCCTATGGTGTACCAAATGATTACAAAGGAAGTGTGTACATTGAGATGGTTCTAAAGAAGAAATTGAAGTTCAGTTTTTCTTCTTTTAAAGAAGAAATTGAAGTTCAGAAATTTGCTTGAGAAGAAAAGAAGAAATTGATGTTCAAGTTTATCGGAATAACTTGCCCAAGGTCACAGTTTGCGAGAAGGAGTGCCAGAATTCAGCCTTACTATCAAAGTGAGTCATCACTTGACTGCCACCAACCTGGCCGGGGACAACATCATTTCTCACCTGGACTGTGGCCATCGACTCTTTGCTGGATGCCCTCCCCACCGTGCCCCTGCAGACTGTTCACACGGCAGCCAGAGTACCCCTTAGAAATGCACATCAGACTTGTCACTTCCCAGCTCCAGAACTTTCAAGGCTGTCTCAGTCCCATAACTTTTCAAATGAAATCCAAAGTGCCTACATGTCCTGCAGCCCCCCAGGTGCCTGGATCCAAACTCTCATTTCTGATCATACTCCATCTGGCTCTTTCAGCTTAGCCATATTGAACTGCCTGCTGCTTATTAAACATTCCCAGAACATTCCAGCCACAGGGCATTGGCACTAGCACTCTCCTCTATTTTTACATAGTTTCTACATCTCTTCCCTCAGGTTTTTGCACAAATGTTACCTACTAGGAAAGACTTTCCCTGGCCACCTTATCTCTAATGAACTGCCACTTATCCTAGTCATTTTCTAAATGTCTTAATGTATCCCTACCTAACAGCATACATAACAGAAAAAGTTATTAGTACTTTTATTTACGGGGCAGTTTTTGTCTCTCACATTAGAATGAAAGCAAGACACTAATCTGTGTGCTCTGTCCAGTGCCAGACCCATGGTATCCACACTCAGCAGATTTGGATGAGTATTTGTATGTCTGAGCCCAAAATCAATGTTCTTTCCCCTAAGGAACTACTCAAGGGTCCCAAACAAAACTGAAGTCAGCAGTGAAATGCTGCCCTTGGCTAGGAAGCAGGTGTGTGGATCAGAGAGAGGAAATTCCTGCTGGGTGTAAACAAGGCTGGGGCTAGGAAAAAATACTGGGAAACGCTAAGATCTCAATGTCACGGCTTTCTGACCTTTCATTTCTTCCTCCAGAAAAGATGAAAACCAAACCATCCAACCCATTTCTCCACCCACAGATCAGCCACAGGCTCTGATCTTGTTCTTGTGGACTTCTGTGGAGAGAGACTTCACAACTGTCTTAGAAAACCCCTTCCCCAAGTCCAATGACCATCACCATAAGAAATCCATTCTTGTTAGAGCCATTAACTTCTCCTGCTGCAATTTTATCCCATTTCTCCAAGAAACATACTAAATAACTGAGAAATAAATAAAAGAGTCAAATGCTATGAAAATGTAATGTATTTACTCAACCCAAATAGGAGGTTTCCCCTGGATTGTAATTACCCCTCTCTTGTTAATCCCATGTAGCTCTTAGAATCTGACTGTTAGGGCTGAGCTTGGCAATCAGCTTCCATAAAAACACCACTTATTGTATGTCTCTTCTCAGAGACACTATTGACAGGATCATTAAGAGGAGAGATTTCTTGGTGGGAAGGAAAGCAAATCATTTCTCAAGCAATTTATTGCCCATCTGCTAAAAGCACATCTGAACCTATTTTCATCCCATTCAGTGCTGACATTAGGAGCCTTGGAAAAACTCTGACCTGGAAATAAAATGCACACTGGCCTCCAAGAGGAGACAGGAGTGTTCACATTGCAGCGCCTCCTGCAATGCCATCCTCATGGACTTGCTCCTTTAAGCTAAGTGGTGCTCCTTGAAGTTCTGCATCTAAAATATCAGCAGCTGAAGATGAGACACAAATTACTACTGTGGTTTTTGCTGCACGAATTTGGTTCTCTCTCTTCAGGGACCTGTGTCCCTCCACATTACAACCTGAATTTCTTGCAGTTGGCATCATCAGTCATATCAGTTTGTGTAGTAATAATACTGCATAACAAACCTTCACAAAACCAGTGTCTACAGAAATAAGCGTTTGTTTCTTGCATGGCTGAAATCAGTTGTGTGTTCATCTTGTCTGGGCTTCTTCACACTTCTGAGAGCCATTTGGCAATGTGTTAATCCAGGCTGGCCTCTGCTGGGTAGCTGATTTAACTCCATTCCATGTGTCTGTAACATCCTGGGTATGTTTTCGCATCAATTTTAGAAGAACAAGAAAGGATGTAAACACACACAAGCTTCTGAGGTCTAGTGATAAAGGTGGCATACTGCCTCTTATGGCTCTTTCTATTGGCTAATGTAAGTCATGTGACCACGACCAAAATTAGAGTAAGAAAGTTTTTGTAATATATGCCATGCTATCCAATTGGTTTGGGACACACTGGCTTTCTTCCTCTTGAGTATGGCTACAACTCAGGACTTGTGGGTAAGATTTTAGCCCACTCCTCCTTCCAGGTGAAGGTATTGCTAAAGCCAAAGAAAGTCACATTTAGGACTTCAGTTTGATCACTTCTCGGATTAAAGGACTTTAGATCACTATAACCCAATTTGGCCCCTTCTGCTTTGTGGTTTTCATTGTCTTGTATTTTAATTCTAAATATTTTAAATCCACAAGTCATCATTTTCACTTAGTATAGTCAACATTCACTTACATTTATTCACATACAAATGGTTCCTGGCTTAAAAATCGTTTGACGTAATATTTCAGCACTTTATAATGATGCAGATGCAATATCTATCCAATAGAAACTATTAATTTTTTTTTGTACCAAGAATCAAACTCAGGACCTTGCGCTTGCCAGGTAGGTGCTTATGCCACTGAGCTATATCCCTGGCCCTAGTAGAAACTGTTAGTTGGAATTCTACTAACTTAGAATTTAGATCTTTTTCCCAGGCTTATGCTACAGGGTATGATACAATGGCTCTGAACTGTAGCTCCCAGTGAACCATACAATTACAAAGACAAACAACTGACATTGTTCAGTGTATTATATTGCTGAGCTATAGCATCCGGTAGATTAGGTGCTTTAAATATGTTTTGACTTATGCTGTGTTTATTAGGATATAACATGGTTGTAAATTGCAGTGCAGTACACTGTGTATAGTACTTTAATAATTTTTATAAAGCTATCTTCAAGTTGACATCTTTCCCTGGTGTCTCCATTTTGTTTTCAAGTACACTTAGTGAATTTTTAACATCAGATATTGTCTTTTTAGTTTTAAGTTTTTTACCTTTTATGGTTTCTACTTCTCTGATAGATTTTTTCCATGTTTTTATTTACTAAGGGCATATTTTCATTTACTTCATTGAACATAGTCACCATAGCTGCTTTACAATTCTTGTTTGTTAATTTAGACATCTAGATCATCCCATAACTTAACCCTATTAATTGTCTTTTGCCCCTAATACTGAGCCACATTTCTTTCTCTTCATATACTGAATAATTTTGAATACTGCACTGGACATTTTAGTCATATGATGTGAAGACCCTGGATTCTGTTAGGGCCGTCTGAAGAATGTACATTTCTGTTTCAGCAAATAATTGGCTTAGATTCAAATGGAAAACTCTGTGTCTAGGGAAGCACAAATCTCATTTATTCTTTTATTCTTAGCTAGGCTACTTTAAGTCCCAAACCAGTCACTTCTTTCATGTTTCAACTCTCCGGAAACTTCTCTTTTTTTATTCTCTATTTAATGCTTCCAATATTTGTTTTTTCTACAGTGTATAGTTGTTTTCCATGAAATAGCTGAGTTGACAGGAATGTATCAACTCATATTCTACATATTTAATCTTTACATTGTTTTTAATTTCTTTCTTCAGCCATTTTTAATCCAAGATAATTTTAATCCTGCTGAAAAATTCCCGTTAGCAGTTTTTTAGTGTAGAGCTTTTGATAGTGATAATTTCTTTTAGCTGTAGTTTGTCTTAAAATTCCCCCTTTCAAGTTTGTATTGGAAGAATATTTTCCAGGATATTGAATTCTAGATTTGTCTTTATTTTCTTTCATTGCCTTAAACATGCCATTCAATTGCCTTCTGGATTTAACAGTTTCTGTTGAAAAGCCAGCTATTGGTTGAATTATTCTTCCTGTGACGTTAATGTGTCCTTTTCCACAAATCTCCTAAGTGCTTTGAAGATTTTTCTCTTCGTCTGGTTCACAAAAATCTATTATAGTGTGTGTAGGTGTTGTTTTCTTTGTATCTTGCTTAAAGTTTGTAGAACTTATTTCATTGCTGATTTTGTAGTTTTCATAATTTTTTATGATTCGTCATTTGAACTTCATCTAATCGCTTTTCTATGTGTCTCTTTATTCTTAGCTGAGGTTTGAATCCATCTGAGACCTTTTCAGTGTCATGCATATCTTTGGTGCTCTCTGTGTGCATGCATGCATGTGTGTGCCTGTGTACTTATTATTTTTTTTTCCTCAAGCTTCAGTCTTCTGACTTCTCTTTTATTTCATTAGTTTTCTTTTTTTTTTTTGTCTAATCTAACCAAATAATAAAACCAGTTATTGAGTTCTTAGTTATTATGCTTTTACTCCCAGAATTTCCATTTGATGTTATTTATATATTGTTTTCAGTTCTTCCACACAATTATTCATCTTGTCTTTTACTTTCTAAAACATACTACTCGTAGTTTAAAGCCTCAATAACTGGACATACTATAGGTACTTTGTATTGTAAATTTTTAGATCGTGACCATCAGTCTTTTTATTTTTGTCTTTTCCCATGCCAGATAGGGTGTTTGAATCACTAAAGCAATAATTTGAACCAGTGGATAATTTTATATCCCTCCAAAAATAATTGGATATTTATTCTATCAGACAGGGCACACATTACCTTAATCCAGGCAGAAATTGAGAAGATTCACCACTGATCTCATATCTATGTGCATGGTGGCCTATGTGTAGTTTACCTTTGTTCCTAGGGTGTTTACTTTTAGGAATTCTAACTGAAAGTCTGACGTATTTATCAGTGTTCTCCCTCATCTTGGGTCCTGAATTCATATCCTTGTCCCCAGCATCTATCCTTTTATTAATAGCATTTATCTCAATTTATTAACATTCTGCTGACCCTCTCAGCTTGTATTTGGGCTTTCACGTTAGCAAACACCTTCAGGAGAAAAATAATGGGCAGATACCAGGCTTATCTTTACCATTCTTGAATAATCTTGGCCCCTGAAGTCCTCCATGACCTAGTAACTTTTCAGTACTTTCAAATAGGTATTTTTAATATAACTTTCATTTAGCTTTTTAACTTGTTCTTTGTGAAAGAGTTTTTTTCCTGAAGAAAAAGCCAGTGTTCACTGGCAGAACTACATAGCTAAGGTTCTCTTTTCTTCTGAATTGGCTTTGTGAAAATGTAAATCTAGAGCTTTTGGCAGCTGAATTAGCAGCTTGAGGACAGCAGCTGCCTAAGAATTATGCTCTCGGTTTATTACACTGCAAGCTGATGGAGGTTAGGCACAGTATCAGACACATAATAGCTCATATGAGGGTTTGGTTAATATTTTTATAGGTGAATAAATAAACGATCAATCCAATTTCTGTCCTCAGTGAGCTTACAATGAGATATGATATACAAGGCAGAAAGAGGGAACATACATACATAGCAAGTAGGAGGCACGAGGTACCATGAGATGGGTGAGGGTTACTGAGAAAGTACTCTAAAAATGTGGGAAGGCACCATCTGTTATGGGTATAGTCTACATCCTTACTTCACTTTTTGTACTGTCTCTCTTCCCTCAGGAACGACTTTTATGCAGGACTGAGGAGCTGGGGAATAAGTAGGTCTAGATCTTTGTGTTCCGGTGTCCCTCCCTAATTCCGTGTAAACATTCCCACTACTTCCTATTGTTTTCCATTACTAAGGGGCCTTCTGCTCCAGGGGTCACCAAAGGCAGGGAAAAATCTAGGTCATCAGTTCCCTATGGTTAGTACCTGGACTAGGAACATCAGCCTCACCCTTGAACTCGCAAGAAATGCAAATTACTGCCCTCCGGCTCAGAGATACTAAATTAGAAACTGTCTGCGGGAGCCCTCCAGATACTTCTGGTACATGCAGAAGTGTGAAAGCCTTTGCTTTATGCCATGTTTTTTCTGAGTTTCCTCTCTCATCATGGCTTTCTGGTCCTAGCACTGGAAAGTCTGTGACCTATTTGTGGCCTGATGGGATATATGAGGTGAAATTGAGAATAGCTCAGGCAGAAGTCATAGGAGAGGCAGGGACAGGGTATGTCTGGTACAGTTCTGTTTACCAAAAGGATATTTACAGAAAAGTAGGAAACTTAAAGCATAAGGGCTACTGAACTGTCTTCTAAAACCCTGATCCTGGAATAATGAAAAATCAAATTATTCTCATTATTGGGTTTAACCAAGTAAACAGCTTTATATATCGTTCCCATTTTATATACTTGTATACATAAAATATAAGAACATATACCAAAAAAAACCAGTGAAATTGGAGTAAGAAGTTGTCACTTTTCAAGAACAATGAATACACTACCTGCAGCATCAGTCTGAGACAGAAGGCCTGAAGAGGAGGGACGAGATAACCCATGTAACAGCTGAGGAAGAAACCCAAGGACAAGTGTCCCTCAACATCCTGCACACCCTCCCTGGGATCCACAGCAAGGTCCAGCCACACCTCTGTCCTCGGTCTCCTAGGACTTCACTGCAATGCTTCAGTTACACTGGCCTGCAGAGTGGAGGTAACCGTGCTTGACCACTTGACTGAGGGAAGGCAGAGGCTCCACAGACTGGGACAGGAGTCCAAGAAAAGGACTTCGGGATGAGAATACAGGCTGCACTGTAGTTCTGTTTTAGGCAAAACTGCTTCTTTGAAAAGAGGCTTCTTCATCCTGACTCAGCTACTAAGCACCCACTTCACATAAGGGCTGAATTCTTGGAGAGCTAGTAGTAGAATCAGATGTCACTGATAGTCAAAAAATAACTTCAGAAGCTGGAGAAAAACTGAGTTTGTTGCTTTTGATGTAGTTTATTAGAGCTGGACTCAGTCTCATGTTGTCACACATCTATGAATCCTTGGTGTGACTACGGTTCTGCACTTGTCTACAGATTTTTCTCTGGGGAAATCACCCCAAATCTCCTCCTCATCAGACTTGGCCAGAATGTCACGGGGATGTTTTGCTAGAGCTGCCTTTTCTCCTCAAGCATAGTGTCTCCCACACTTCCGTATGGCCTCCCACACTTCCATATGGCAGAACAGGTTGGGCAGCATTTAGGGGCTTGGAGGCTCATAGTATCCAGCACCTCCCCAAATGATCCCATTTCTGGAGGGAGCGTAGTCCATACCTACCACACAAAGGCTGCTGTGGGAACTACACCAGCAGAGCAAAGGGCCTGAGGACTCTCACTACAGTTATTCTATTTAACAGATGTTATTATTCTGTTTGTTTTATTCCCAATACAGTTTTAGGTGTTTTATAAACAGCTACATGTTTGACCTTCACAGTAAACTCAAAGCACAAATACTATTACTATTCTCATTCATATATGAGGATATTAATGCACAGAGAGTCAAGCAACTTGTCCACTATCATGAGCTAGTGAGTGGCAGAGCCAGGACCCACATCTGATCTTCCAGCCCACATGAGGGGCTCCCTTCCGGCCTCCCTTCCGGCCTCCCTTCCGCTTCATACATGCACCAGGCTTTGTCACTCCTGGGTCTTCACGAGCTCTCTTCCTACCACCTGAGACACTGCCCCCTCTTCTCTTATTCAAGTCCTCTGACGGCTCCTTACATCAGTTTAAACTGCACTTTCTGCATTTTGCCTTAAACTGTCCAATCAGAAATCGTTTCCACCCGCTTTGTGAATATCAGTCATCTGTTCTTTTCCATCATAGCATTTCATACAGAAATTAATCAGTGATCAATGGTGCCGTTTCACTGGTTACCAAATACATGCAGATTTAAATAAGTCTAAGATCCCTTACACATTTTGCAAATTGGGAAAATGAAGCAAATATTGAAGCATAGATTTGGTGAAATGGAATTGGATATTCTTAAACTTGGAGACAGAAATAACTAGTAAACCTCTCCACGTGGTGACTTGGCAACTGTACAGTCCTTTGACATAGACATTATGAAATAGATGAAGTAAATTACAGTAATTCTATACAATGGTATATCTGAGATTTTACACACCACACACACACACACAGAGACATACATGCACACACTCATCTCTTGGTTTCTTTCAGGTACTGGTTGCAGGACCCCTGTAGATACTAAAATCTGTTGTAAATTGTATTGCTTAGGAAATATTGATGAGAAAACTGTACATATCCAGTAAAGATGCAATTATCTTTTTTCAAATATTTTAATCCATATTTAGTTAAGTCCACAGATTCAGAATCCATAAGTACAGAGGGCTGACTACATGTGTGTATGTGATATATATTTTTTCCTGCCTCTTTGCTTGCCTATATTTTTCTACAGTGAGCTGTGTTCTTCATTTAATTCAAGCTTTAATACAATATGACTAGTGTGTGGTTGTCTCCAATATGCTAAAATATTATGATATTTCAGAAGGTTTCTTTTCTCCCCACAGCAGACTTTAAAGTGCCTATACTTTTGGCCTGGCCCTGCTGGCTAAGACTGGCCTCAAAATTATAACCCTCTCCAGGTTCATTACTACAAACTACCTTTTAATTCAGCCGTGGGACCTGGAGCAACAGTAGCCTCCCTCGCTCCCTAGCGCCGCCTAGAGATACAGCTCGTGCATACCTGCCCCTGGGCTGTGATTCCATTCCCAGCTGCAAGAACCTAGAAAGAAGAAAAATGTACCAGGCTAGGAACAGCTTCCTGTAAAGGATTCCCCGCCCCCGAACTGGCACTGGCTCCACCTTGAAAGGAGGTTCCCTGAACAGAATGCATTAAGGAGCTCATTATTCAAAGGCACCCTGTGGCAAAACCATTTTGCAAAGTGTTTGTGAAGTGAGTAATCATCCTAGTGTTTGAGTTTCACTCAAAGATTGTTAACAGCACATTGTAAACATCATTCATGTTAATATTGTTTTCCTCAATCCTTCATTTTTAGAATGAAACATTCCTCATCAATCCCTGGTTCAAAACTTGTACACACTTGAAAAAAATGTATCTGGTTAGCGACTGTTTTCAATTTGTATTCTGAAGTCTGAATTGACTTTGATTTGGCCTTAAAGACTCGCTGACTTCTCTAGCTTCAGAGTAACAGGTTCCTCTGAAACACAGGAGTGTGATATTAGGGTAGAAATCAAATCTGGGGGAGCTGGGGATTTAGCTCAGCGGCACAGCACCTGCCTGGCAAATGCGAGGTCATGAGTTAGATTCCCGGTACCGGAAAAAAAAACAAAAAACAAAAAAACAAATCTGGGGCCATGTGATCACTGACAGGTGCCTGAGGATGAGGGAAAGTGGGCCTCAGTCTCCCCAAACTCTCCCTCCTATCCTCACCCTGACCCTGTTTCTGTGCCTTCCTGTATGGAATGCATGGGCCCTAGATTCCCTGGTTAACTTTTGTCTTCTCCATCAAGCTCTAGATTAACATCTAACTAGGGAAGAATTGCCCATTTCTTCCTGTGATCTATCTTTCTAGGCCATGCCATTTATAACAAAAGGCCACATTTACTTATACCTCAGCAAATACACAGTTCAACATGTGGTGTCCTAGCGCTCCATATCTTAACATTATTTTGGCTAATAACAAGTCTTCTCTTGGCTTATATTTTTATAATATGCTGTTTCCATCCCTTTTTTCTAAGTTTTCTACATTAGTTCACTTTGACACCTACACACAGTAGAAAAATGAATTTTATACTTCTTAATTTTAGTCATGATAGTCCCTTTATTTTTTTTTTATTTTTTTTATTTTTTATTTTTTGGTTTTTCTCCGGTACCGGGAACCGAACTCATGACCTTGCGCTTGCCAGGCAGGCGCTTTGCCACTGAGCTAAATCCCCAGCCCCATGTCCCTTTATTTTAAAAGGTTAATTGAAAAATGTTTACATATGTGACTGTTAACATTTTAAAACTGTTTTTCCTGTCAATTTTTTCTTCTTTCTGAACTTCTTCCCTGCACACACATACACACACACATACACACACAGACACTGGTTTGATTGCTTTGCTTCTCTTTACCCTCCCTTTTTTCTCCTTTGCTGATCTGGTAGTTTTAATTTGTTGTTATAGTGGTTGCTTAAAAATTTAATGCATATATTTAATTGTGTATATTTTCTAACAAGGTATAAAATTTGGGGGTAATTTACTTTGTTTCCTTCTTCTACACTTCATAGACTTGTCTTCAGTGTTCATTCTGCACAGAATTTTGTTCTACTTCTATTGAGTTTATGAGAGGAGGAAGAGAAGAGGGCTGGGGGTCAGTCCATGGTATTAAGACTCTGTAATAATCATTCACATTTCTTTCATTTTTCCACAATTAAAAATTTTCATCTCTTTTTTTGAATGTATATTTATTGTTAAAAAACTTTCAAGCAATACAGAAAAACAGAACAGGGAAAATAAGGTTGATCCAAAGTATTTTTCTACTCTGAGATAACTAACCCAGGTGACAACCTGGTCATGTATATCTGTATGCACATACACATTCATTTAAACAATTTCATATGTGAATTTTTCATCAGTGGACTTATATATACACCTCCCACATTGACAATTTTTATTAAACTCTTCAGGTTTTGCTTACTTCTCCCTCACCGTAACACATACATCTTATAGAACCAATATATTAAAAGCCTAACATCTTTTCCTTGCTTTCTCTGGTTTTGTTTCATTGTACATAGATAAATGAGATCAAAAGAAAGAAAGAGTAAGTAAATGGGTAAACAAACAATACACAGAATTTCAGCCACTGTTTATTTTATGAAACTGGAATTACATTACTTTTACTTTTCTGAAGTGTACTTCTCCCATGCTACAATTCATCATATAAATTGTTTGTAGTCAGCTGCAATAGAACTAACTCATCCTTCGTAGGGTTTTATTATGGGATTTTCATACATATAAAAAGAAATGGGATGGGTTTATTGAAAGCCCGTGTATCCATTACCCAGCTTGAACAATTATCAGTATGTACATTTTTGCAAATTTTGTTCTATTAATCCCTCCTTGGGAAGCAAAATAATGCCCACCCCACCCTAAACCCACCTTCACCCAAGTAAAACTGTCCACACCTTAATCTTCTGTGAATATGTTACAGCAAAAGTGATTTTGCTGATATGCTTAAATTTAAATACTCTATTTTGAGAGAGATTGTCCTGGAATATCAGGTAGATCCAACCTGATTGTGTGAATTCCTAAAACTAGAGAACCCTTCCTGACTGTTACAAGTTAGAGAGGGGGTGACAGTGGAAGGGTGACCTCAGAAATGAAACATGGCTGGTGTTGAAGAGGGAGGAAGAGAGCTTTGTGTCCTGAAAAGGCAAGCAAATAGATTCTCCTCCTTGGCTTCCCCAGAGAAGCACACATCCTTGCCAATACCTTGATTTTAGATTAGTGAAACCTATGTCAGATTTCCAACTTACAGAACTGCAAGATAATAAATATGTGGTCCTTTAAGGCTACTAAATTTGTGGCAATTTGTTATAGCAACAAGAACAATGACAAAAATAAACCATATTCTTTTTCCTTGTCTCTCTGTCTGCCTCTACCTTTGTCTCTTTTTCTCTCTCTCTTGCTGTCTCTTTGTTTGTCTCTGCCTCTGTCTCTCTGTCTCTATTTCTCTGTGTGTCTGTCTCTCTCTCTCAAGTGAAGACTGAAGTATTTTATATCAAACTTAACACATCATAGCATTTTATCCCTATTACTTCATTATATATTTAAACAGTATCCATTTCACTTACAAAATAAATAATTGTGTAATGTCAAGTCATGCAATACTATGTGCTTAATCAGGTTCTAAAGATCTTCAAGGGACAGGACTGATATTCCTATTACTATCTTTTAATTCATGATGTATTCCCCTTTTTTCTTTTCAGTTCCTTTTTGTATGTCTATGAAAAGAAGAGGCCTATTCAGTAGGATTTATATTCTAAATCAAGCTAACTATATCCTCAAGATATCAATTAACATGTACTGCTGTCTGCTACATTTCCTGTAAACTAGCAATTGGAGCTGGAGCCTTGATACAATTGACTCAACTCTTTCAGCTTCTTTTTGCATTACATCTGCTTGCTGTACTTCCACTGATATGAAAAGGGATGGTGGTTTCCATGTTGTCAGCCAATCCATCCATTATAGTGTTTCTCAAAGCTTTTGCCCATTGACATCAAGAATAAATTGCCTAAGTCCGTGATTTCATTAACAATATTTGAGAGTCCTGAAAGTTTACTTTCACATATTTAATGCATTTTATTCTTCTGCAATTATTATTATTTTAATGCTCAAGTTTTCCCACTTGTACCAACGATTGACTATTGTGTTCTTTTGACAGGCTCCATTCATCTTTGATAGCCTTCTTCTACTGTGAAATGCCATTTGAAGACTCCAACCTGAGAGATGGAGTTTAATTCTCTCTTTTAAAGCTTAAGTGTTAGTCCATGATCTGAGGGCTGGGTATTGTAGGTGAGCTCACTCAGCTGCATTTTAGTCTTGTTAGAATGCTTCTTTTGCTGAAGACTACCTCTCCTACCTCCCCTGGACCTACTGCAGATAGATTTAGAAGTCTGAGGTGTAGAAAGTTGCTGTTGTTGCTTCTCCTACCAAGCTGCAGTTACAAAGGCCACTACCATGTACCAGCTCTCCCAGGAACCCCAGTGACATGCCTAGCTATATGGATAGCAGGAGTTAGGACACAAGGCTGCTTTAGCTAGTGAATACTGCAGTGCATCTTGTATCCAGACATTGTGCCTGCAACTTGCTGGATCACTAGCTGCATTAGACAGCCTTTTCTAGGTTATACTTCTTTAAAAAACATTTAGTGGTTAAAGACAAAGAGTGTATGACTGTTAAATCTGATATGTCAATTTAGTTGGATTAAGAAATGCCTAGCAGAGTGGCAGAGCACACTCCTGGGGATGTTTGCATGGGTCTTGGAGGAGTAGCCTTGGGTACTATGTGTGGTCCCTCACCCACTCCTCTCTGGCACTGTTCCCCTGCTCTGACTCCCAGCTCCCATAAACTAAGAAGCTTTCACCTATACCTTTCCACCATGGTGCTTCAGCTTTAGAGCCAGATTAAACCTCTCCTACTTTAAGTTGTGTGTGTTGTGTATTATCACTGGACATAATCGTGATAGAAAGAGGACTCATACTGAATGATTTCTTGCTGCTGTTGCACACTGACCATGGGTTTGATCTGTTTTACTCCTGTGTGTCCATTATTCTGGAATCAGGCTGACGGAGCAACCTTTCATCATCATTATTACAGAAGGAAAAGCCAGATGGCAGCACTGTGCCTAAGCACTTGGATATTTTATTAGACTGCACACACATCAGTCCCACAGACATCTCATTGGTCACACCAAATCATGTGGCCAAATTTTATGTTAATGAAGTGGAGAAGTATGAACCTCTTATAAGTAAGGATAGAAAGTCATTAAGAATATAAAACAATCTACTTCCATTGCTGATTTGCCAGAGAGCATAGCAACCTTAGCAAGCCAGTCCTATTCAGTGTTCTATAAACTTACATTGGTCATTCCTAGAAATGCAACCATAGTTCACTTATTTGGGACTAAAAAAAAAAACTGCACCTGCCTAATTCCCCTACATCAACTCATTTTCTTTTCAATTTAATGGTAACTACATTCTGTAGTCATATTATGGATACATCACAGTTTATTCATTCCACATTAATAGACATTTATTTGATTCCTGTTTTTTTTTTCCTATTAAATACAGTGCTGCAATGAAATCCTTTAAACTGTATACTTAAGTGTTGTATCTTCATTGTTATGGGATAGATTTCAGGGCCAGAAATTCCACAAAGAATATAAATCCTCTTAAATTTAATAGTTATCCCCTATTTCTCTATAAAAACAAAAGTAATTACCATCTTCACTTTTCTCTTGTGTAATACATAATACAACTTCTTAATGTTTTTGTGACTCTGGTAGTTGACAAATGTGTTACTTCTTAGGTCCTTTAATTTGCATATCTCTGACCATTAGTGAAGGTAACTATCTCTTTCCATTTTTTTACAGCTTTATTGACATACAATAAAATTTATTCATTATAACTGTATAATTGGGTGATTTTAATAAATTTATAGATTTGTGCAGCCACCACAGTAGCCTAATTTCAGAACTCGTTCTTCACTCCAAAATGTTTCCTTGTACTTATTTGTAATGGATCTGTTATGGTTTACCTCTAAACTGTCCCCCAAAAGTCTCATGTGGTTGACAGGTGACTGGATCATTATGCTTAATCAGTAGATTCATCAGTGGATGAGTTCAGTTGCTGACTGTCTTGTATCTAGATGTCTCCCCAAGGCCACATGGACTCATAGGTGGGGCTTTTCCAAGCTGATTGGATCTGTGGTATGTGATCCTGGGATTGAGGATGTGTGGTAATAAGTTGGTCCCCTGAATGGAATTAGCATAGCTGTGGGTGTGACTGAGTGGATTTACTGAAAAGGAAAACCCCACCCTGGGTGTGGCCGGCAACAACTAATAGGCTTGTAGCCTGGAAAGAAGGCAGGCTCACTGCTTGCTGCTGTGCTGTCTCTTGCCTTCTCTGCCATGGACTGTTTCTTTGCAGTGCCCCTCTGCCATGCCACCCTGCCTTGGAGCCAGCTAATTGTGGGCTGAAACCTCTATAAACTATGAACTGAAATAAACCTCTCCTCCTTTAACTTGTTACTGTTGGGTATTTTTTCCCAGCAATAAAAAGTAACTAAGACTGTGCTGTTAGAAGGTGGGGCTTGGTCAGAAGAGGCAGGTCACTGGGGGTGTGGCCTAGAATGGGTGTATTCTTGTCTGCAGCCTCCCTGTCCCTGTCCCTGTTGCTGTCCCTCTCCCTGCCCGTCTCCCTGTCTCTCTCTCCACCCTGACTATCATGGATTGAACAGCTTTTCTTCCTCATGCCCTTCCACCATGCCTTTCCTGCCGAGGAGCCAGATGGCCATGGACTGAAACCATGCACCAAAATAAATCTACCTTCCTTTAAATTGTGGGTGTTGGGTATTTTGTCCCAGTGACTGGAATGTGGCTATGACAGGATCCTTCTCACATTCCCAGCCACAGGCAACCAGTGATCTGCTTTCTGTTGAAATAGATTTTCCCTTTTAGGACATTTTCTGTGTGCACAATTATATAACATAATCTCCTGTGCTTGGCTTCTTTAACTTAGCATTGCATTTGAAAGGTTCATCTATGTTACACCATGTATCAGAACACCATTTTACTATTGGCAAATAACGTTTCATTGTGTGGATAAATTGTATTTTGCTTCTCCATTCACTAGCTGATGTACAGTAGGATTGATTCTGTTTGGGGCTTTATAAATAATGTTGCTATAAAAATATGTGCGCACATTCATTTGTGGATATATATTTTCTTTTCTCTTGGGTTCATATCTCAAAGTGGAATTGTCTAGTCATAGGCGAGGTTCATGTTTAATGTTTTTAATTGTCAAACTATTTTCCCAAAGTGGCTATACTAACTTACTTTCCCGCTAATATAAGAGGGCTTCTATTCTCCACATGTCTTCAGCATTTGACCTTGTTATTTTGATTATAGATTTTGAGTGGGTTAGTAATTAGATCTCACTGTGGTTTAAAATTTCATTTCTCTCATGACTAATGGGGATGATCACCCTTTCATGTGTGTATTATTCATTCATCTATCTCTTTTGGTAAAATATCTGTTCAATCTTTTGCCCATTTTAAAACTTTGTTACTTGTCCTTACAAATTTTGGATACAAAATCTTTAGATAATTTAAAAAATGTTTCCCCCATCATGACTAAGCTCCTTGTATTCCTGCCCTACCCCACTCCAATAGAGTCCCCTCCCTTAACCTTAGGGGAAGGCATCTGAGGAACAAAAACAGTCCTAGAAGAATGTTGCAAACTCCTACTGTTCTTACCCGAAGCTCTGCAGTTTTGACAAAAACAAACACTTCAGAGCTCTATTTCCAGATTTCTAGAATGGTTGTTTTTAACAATTGTTACAGTCAGGATTTACAAGGGAAAAGATTTAATACAGGACACATAACTTATAGGATTATTTTATAATATTCACCTGAAGAGTCAAATGCAAGAGTGTGGGAGATCCGTTCACATGCTAGAGACCCAAACAATCTAGCTGAGGGCCTGGATCCCATGACAATGTCGTGCATGAGCCCAGTTGAAGACCTAGAGCCCATAGTAATGTCTTCCACAAGTCCAATTAGAGGCCTAGGGCCCACAACAATGCCCCATGCAAGTCGGTATTAAGGATCTGCACTGGGAAGGCCCAAAGGTCAGTGATGGAAGCTAGAACATCTGTACCAGTGGGATGAAGAATCTCTGCCAGCACGTTGAGGGATCTGGAGCCAGGAAGTGACACTCAAGTTAAAGACCAGAGCTCCCCCAAAGAGAACCATAGCCCTCCTCAGTGATGTTGAGGACCCTAGCTCCTCCAAAGATGAACTCAGTTCCTATCAGGAAAGCCAGCATAACAAGCTTCTCTAGGGGAATCAACAGCACACCATCTCCCCCTCCAGTTCTCTTTTTTATGCTGTTGGTAACAACCCTCAGGGGGGCTTTCCACACCCAGCACCACACCGATTCGGTTCAGCTGGGTGTTACAAGTTGACATTACTTAATCCACCACAACAATGTTTTCCTCTAGGTGTGTGTGTGTGTGTGTGTGTGTGTTAAACAAGCAGCCACAATTACTTCACTCCACTGTCAGAAGCTACTAAGCATCACTTTTAATGTTCATGATAATTTGGAATTGGCTTTCTTTCTCAGCAGTCCCAGCAATGCTAAGACAGTGTTTTATTGTCGAGAGTTGGGATTGGGTCATGCATCATCCCTGAAACACTCATAGTAGCAAGGGAAATGCAATGCTGTGATTGGCCAAGACTGAGTCCCATGCCTGCCCCACAGTGGAGGGGAGAATCGCTGCTGTACAGAGAGTACGAGAGTGGAGAGGAACGGGAATCCGGAAGTGAAAGCACCAAGTATCCACCATAGGCTCATGGCTCCTTATGTGAAGCCCTTATATTGTGAGCCAGTGACCAACACTTATATTATCTACCACTTTCAGAGAAAGCGTATCTGACATGGACCCTTGTTGACTTCTTACCAATAACACCAGACAGACAAAGCCTCCCATCACTCAAAGACACTGGAATCCCACTTTGGACAGGCACAGTGCTCTCTAAAAGTTCATGCAGCTTTTCCTGGGTTCTGCATTCCTATACCTAAACACCTAGATTTCTAAATTTCTTTTTCATTTTACATTTTCCTTATATGCTTTTCAGTCTCCTGTACCTTCTTTTCAGCAGTTTTATTTTAACATCCCTTATATCCTTCCTATCCTAAAGATGTCTATCTTTGCTGTTTCTTCCATTCTGTTCTCTTTCACTGTCTCTCCCCACCCCACCCCCTGTGTGTGTGTGTGTGTGTGTGTGTGTGTGTGTGTGTGTGTGTTATCAGCATCTATTTACCAAACACCTACAACTTTCAGGCTTTGTGCACAGTTGCACTTGGAAAAACGGAGATGTATTAGCTACACTCCTTCCCTCAAGTTTACAATGCCTTTGCCAGGAAGAACTAATCATTCACTGCAAAGCTTAAAACAAGAATGTAATGTGTGAGCCGCACCATGAGTGATGCTGACAGTGTAGGCTATACTTTCTTTCAGGCTGACCTTGTCTGTGGTACAGCTGGAAGCTTCTGTAGCTCCAGGAAGGTGGGCAGCCCCAGAATGCCTTGCTCTATTCCAGGACTACATATTCATCACTACATCTTTTGACATTCCCAGAAATTCCCCAAACTTGAGAATCACTAGTATCCTAGACACTGAGCACCTACAGTGGAGGGTTAATTAGCTCCAAAATTTGCTTTCTTCTTGAGACAGAGAATCATTTATGAACCTAAGTGAGAAATGGCAGTTTTACTGGGGGACAAGAGTAGGGACTGGAGCAGGTATTCATATCAGGATTTATTTTAAGACTCTGCACAGGGCTCTGGAGAAGGCATCATGCACCTATGACACAGAATAAAGTAGGTGCAGAGATGAAAAAGGATTCAGCCCGGGAGGAGCCTCCAAACACTGATTTCATCCATCTCACTTCCGCGACAAGTACCATTCGGAATTCTATCCATCCTTTAGCCCTTGTTTAAGTTTCTTTTCCTTTCTTTTCCTCTTGCACTCAATCACCAGCTGATGAGCAATAGTTTCTATGTGATTTATTCAGTGACCCAGACAAGGCTTTCAGAATTTGGTTGGAGTCTAAAAATTGTGCAATTCATGTGATCAAGTGCGGCTCATGACATAGGCTGGTGAGTAACTGTGAAGAAAAGCAAAGTCTTCCATTTCATCAAGGGCTCCTCACTAACGTAGTGAAATATCACAAGGACAAGCCAAGTGCAGAAACACCTCTTTTGGGGAGGGGCAAATGGAGAGAATTATTCATGCTACAGAAATGGAGAGACAGAAAAATTAGAGCTTACAGAAAGGGGGGAATCACACACTAGTATAGGGGAAAAAACTACCTCACCTTTAAAGTGTGAAATTAGTTTACCTTCGTTAAGATCCCAACCCCATTGAAACTGTAAATATAGCAACCTGATTAAAGAGAAAAACACTAATTTTCAAGTTTGTGCTATTTCTAGCGATTCCAATCTGCTATGCAGGAAGTGTGAGAATGCTGATAATTAAGGAACACTGTGTTGGGTAATGATAACACACCGCCTCTGGATCCCAGCTCACGGTACTTTGTAAATGTGACAGAATCAGACTTGATACTGCTAAAATGTCAAAAATGCGTGTTAGCAATCCTCTTATTTCAATACAATTCAGGGATCCTTAACTTCACGCTGCAATTCTGATGTCAGTGTTCCTTGTCACAAAGTAGATAATGTGAATTCAAGATAATTATTACAAAGAAATATCAAAAAGCCTCAAGCTGACATAATTTCCAAATCACTTCTCCCTGTGACCCTGCTTTTGTCACCTCCCCAAATAAACTTCACAGTCTACAGCCATGAGAAAGAGGGGCATTGGCTGAATTCCTTAGACACTTTCAAGACTGAAACATCAGAAAATGAACCCACAATTGTCTTCACCTGTGTACCTACCCACGCCCAGAACATTAGAAGTCACCCAAGCCCCACTCTGGCTGGCTTTCCAGATTCCTGGTGTCCTCATGCCAATCTCTTTAATGTCTATCACAACTGCTCCAGTTCCAGGTTCTATTTCAGATCTTCCCTGGGTCTGGGCCCCCCCAAATGGCTCCCTGAGTGAGGTACCTAAAATACAGATATGGCCATGATCTTGCCCTGCTTGGGGTCTCTGTGGATATTCATCCTGAGCCCTGGGTACAAGTTCCAGTACTTTCCCAAAGCTGTGTGGTCCTTGATGATCTGTACCTGCTCATCTCTCTGGGTAGAGAGGCAACCTACACTTCTGCTACCTGCAACCTCCAGTCTTTATTCTTTCCTTTTCTCAGCTGTCATGGGAGCTATAGACTACTTTTATACTATTTGTGTAAAATATATTTCATACATAATGCAATTTACTCACTTAAAGTACGTGAGTCAACACTTTAGCATCCTAATAGAATTGTGTAACCATCACCCCTATCCATTTCAGAACATTTCATCATCTCAAAAAGAATCCCCAAACCTATTAGCTGCCTCTCTTTAGTTCTCCTTGACCCCTCTGCTCTAGCCATAAACAAACCAAATCTACTTTCTGTCTCTACAGATTTGCCTATGCTGGACATTCCTTATAAATGGAATCATACATTGATTTTTTGTTTTTTTGTTTTTTTGTTTTTTTGTTTTTTTGTTTTTTCTCTGGTACCGGGAACCGAACTCATGACCTTGTGCTTGCCAGGCAGGCGCTTTGCCGCTGAGCTAAATCCCCAGCCCCTGGAATCATACATTGAGTGATCTTTTGTGACTGGCTACTTATACTGAACATAATTTTTTCAAGGTTCATTGATATGGTAGTGCATATCAGGACTTTATTTCTTTTAGTTGCCAAATAATATTCCATTGTATAGATATACCACATTTTATTTGTTCACTCATCAGCTGATGAGCAGTTGAATTGTTTCCACTTTCTGCCCATCATGAGAAGTGCTATAAATATCTATGTACAACACATTTGCATACATTCATGTTTCCTGGGTTTATATCAAGAAGCAGAGTTTCTAGGCAGCTCTCTGTTTAATCTACATATCAACTGCTGGAGTATTTCCAAAATGACTGCGCCATTTTGCATTATATTTGCAGTGTGTGAAGCCTCCAGTTTCACCAGAATCCTTACCAAAATTTGTTTTTTAAGGGAAGAAGTTTTATTTATTTATTTATTTAGGTACCGGGAATCAAACTCAGGACCTCATGCTTGCCAGGCATGCTCTGCGCCACTGAGCTACATCCCCGGCTCCAAAACTTGTAGTTACTTATCTTTTATTATAGCTAGTCTAGTGGGCACAAAGTGGTACTTCATTGTGGTTTTTGTTTGCGTTTTTCTGATGATTGATATTAAGTATCTTTAAACGTTCTTTTGGACATTTGCAAATATGTTGTTTAGACAAATTTCTATTCAAATTCTTTGCCAGTTTAGGCAGGCATGGTGGTGCATGCCTATAATCCCACTACTCAGGAGGCTGAGGCAGGAGGACCATTGCAAGTTCAAGACCAGTCTGGTTTACAAAATGAACTCAAGGCCAGCCTAAACTGTATAGCGAGACCCTGTCTCAGTAAATAAATAAATAAATAAATAAATAAATAAATAAATAAATTGTTTGCCAATTTTAAGTGGGTAACTTTTAATCTAATTTTTGAATTGTAGGAGCATATTATAGATAGATAGGTAGATAGATAGATAGATATGTAAAAGTCCTTAATCAGCATATGATTAGCAAAATTTCCCCATTACCTTTTTTGCTTTCTTAATGGTGTCTTTTGAAGTCCAAAAGTTTACAAGTTTAGTGATTTTCAATCGACCTATACTGTTGTTTGTGCTTTTGGTGTCATATCTAAGCAACTACTGTCTAATCTGAGGTTATGAAAACTTCATGCTGATGTTTTCTTCTTTAGTTTTCAATATGCATACTTAATTGCTCTATTATTTCCTCTATCCTCTTTTCCTGAAGTCTAACACTTTTCCAAATCTGTCCATTTTTAAAACTTTTCTTCATTACAGTAATCTTTTTGTGGTAGTTACAAGTGAATTTAAGCTCAAGTAATGAAGTACTTCTTCAACAATTCCCACTCTTAAGTTGTTTCAATTCACACTTTTATTCTGGTATTTTATTTGTTTATATTTATAGGATTTAAATTTGTTTTTAATATATCATTAATCCTATTTTATCATGGCTATTTAATTTCATAAATTTCTATTTTACTCATAAATAACATTTCTTTATCTCTGCAAGCATCCTAAAGCTATATTTACTTATGGTATTTTCACATTATCTTTTATGTTGTATTTCATCTGGAGTGGATTTAGCTTACAATTGTCAATCTTTCTTAACATTAGATTTTTCCATTAGGTTTTAGAAGCCTTATTTACATGATTACCTTGAGGAAGAATTATGCTTTTAAATCTCTCTCTCTCTCTCTCTCTCTCTCTCTCTGAATTCATCTCCTACCCAGAACCAAAGCTTGTACTAGCTACTCACAGTCCTTCTCCAATGCTGATATTTTTGCCATTGTCACACTGTCAGTGAGATAAAGAGCAGCTTGATTTGGGTCCTCCCTGTGTCTGCACCCATGTAACCATCACCACAGCAGGCAGCTCCAAGCACCAGGGCTTCTGATATCAACTTTATTTTTTCTTTTTCTATCTGACAAGAGAAATGAGGCTCAGAGACATTAAGACATTTGCCCAAAGTCACACAACTGATAAGTTATGAGACTTAGATTTAATCTTAGTTTTCTGACTCCAAAATCCAGCTTCTATTTTTTTTTCTTTTTTCTTTTTTTGGGTACCAGGAATTGAACTCAGGACCTTGTGCTTATCAGACAGCCCCAAAGTCCAGCTTCTAAAAGAGGGTGGCAGTAGGTGATGTTCTCCATGATGCTCCTGCCATCCCACCCAGAGACCAAATCCACAGCCTAGGAACAGTAGGCAGTGCCTCTGCGGGAAGCTGTTCATTCCTTTGTGTAAAAGAATCAAGTGTCAAGTAGCCACTGCTTCCTGGAAGCAGTCTGATGAGTCCAGAAAAAGGCTGTATTGTTAGAGTGACACAGTTTCATGTCCTGGCTCAGCTTGAAACTTTCAGGATAATTTGGACAGATTAAGACATATCTCTGAGTCTGAACCCCTCGTTGCAAGGTGAAGCACTAATATGCATCTTTGTAGGTCATGGCAGGGATGCAATGAGCTGATTAATGCAGAGTAGGTATGCTGTGATGGTTGGTGCCTGTTCTCCTTTCTGTAAACATAGTCAGTTTTGTACAAAGACCCAAGTATGGCAAGAAGCACATTTTGTTTCCATCTGTCCCTAGAATCTGAAGAAAGCACTTGCCAGTAAAATCCAAGGCATAGCATATCCGATTGTGACACATCCACTCTGTTATACATTTCCCTGTTGATCAGGGCCAGGGGCATGGCCCGGAGGGGAAAGCAGAGGAAAGCAAGGCCAGGTCTCATGAAGGTCCCCTTTCTAGTGCTCATAGGAGGGGCGGGGGATGTAGCTCAGAGGTACAGTGCCAGCCTGGAGAGCACAAGGTCGTGAGTTAGATTTCTGGAAACAAAAGTACTCTAGTGCTCATGCTAGAACATTTCCCCTTGCTAACCTGGAATAGCCCAGAGCTTCAGAGGCGATAATTCTGGGTGACTGTTTCACAAACGAATAAAAACACAAGAGAATACTATTTCCTTTTCAAAGGATATAAGAGTCTATTGGAGATTTGGAGTTTTCCTGAATAGTACAAGTTTTGGACACAGTTTGAACACCAAAAATACTTTTAAAAAATCTTATACCCTGGATCAGCCAAATATTTCTTGGTTATGACACCAAAAGATCATCATAAAAAAGCAATAAATTGCATTTCATTAGGATTATAAGCTTCTGCTGATATTGTTAAAAGAATTAAAAAACAAGCCAAGGATCAGGAGAAAATATTTGCAAATAATATATCTAAATAAATCATGTATTTATAATATATGCATAATTCCTAAAATTCAATAAGAAGAAAATTAGCAGCACATTTAAAAATAAACAAACTACACTCTGGTTTCTCAACAAATCATATAAATCTTTTGCCTTTTACTAAAAATAGACAAACTATTTTAGTAGGCACTCAAGAAGATATACAGATTGCAAAGAAACATGAAAAGAATCTCAGTATGATTTATCACTAGGGAAATGCACAATGAAAATATGATTAAATACTACTGCATGCCTATTAAAATGGATAAAATAGAATGTTCTCACTATAGCAAGCATTGGTCAGAGAACAGAATTCTATACTTCTCATGGGAATGTAAAATGCAAGTATCACTTTGGACAACAGATTGATAAAGTTTAAAGAGTCAAACATCACATCATCCAGTTTCTGGGTGGTTACCCAAGAAAGCAGAAAGTAAGTTCTCATGCAAGGATTTGCACATGAACATTTGTAGCAGCTTTATTGGTAAAGGCTTCAAACTAGAAGTGACCCAAATGTTCCCTGAAAGTTGAATAGAGAACAAATTATGGTATATCCATGCAGTGAAATAATATATAACAATAAAATTTTTTAAAACTCATGATATACAAGACATATAACAATCTCCTCCAAATTATGCTGAGTGGAAGATGCCACACATGTAAAGGTATATAATGTATGGCTTCATTTATATAAAACTCCAGGAACTATGAACCAACCAACGTATAATGACAGAAAATAGAACAATGATTGCCGAAGACATAGGTGTGCTGAAGGTAGGTATTACAAAAAGCACACTGAAAATTTTGAGAGTGATTGTGATAATAGGAATGTGTATGGGTGTATATATGGCAAAATATCAAATTTTACATCTTAAATATATGAAGTTTATTTTATCCAATTATACCTCAATAAAGCTACTCAAAGAGAAGGAAAAGGAGTGGGGAGGGAGGAGGGGAAAAGTCACACTTACCTACTGTCTAATCCCTCCAGGACTCTAGCAGCAGTTTCAAAGTACGGGACTATTTTCTCAAGTTTGGATATTTTTATTGGAAATCCAAATATACATGGGCATTTCAGCAGTTTTTGTAAGTTTGAGGGATTTGTGAAAATTGATGTATGGAAAACACCTGGAGCTATTGACAGAGTTTCCACTGTTGACAGAGCCCACCCCTTCATTTTTCCAGTTCTGGTCATTTTCTTGGCATCTAGCTGTACACAAGTAAACATGGCTGCTCTCCCCAAGACAATGTCGTTGCAGACACTCTGCTGCTTCCTTCTACTCTTTTTCCCTGGTCCTACCTGCTCTGCTTCCTGAAATACTGGCTACACTGTCCATCTTGGCCTCCTTCTGCCCTGCAGTCTGCTGGATGCATCTAGCATTTTATACACTACCTTGGACCTCTGGCCTACCACTCTTGGTCACCCCATATAGGTTATTGGCCTGAGCCATTGTGGTTTAGGGTTCCAGTTCTGACTAGACTCACCAGATTATTCTGTGTAGGGACTGAGAGTAGAACTGAGGATGGTGGTTCAGATTCTCTTCATCTGGATGTTTTTGTACTTGTGGATCACATCCCAGATTAGATGCAGTTAACAACATGGATTCTTTAGGTTCAAGTATGGAACAGTGAGAGCTGCAGGACCTAAGTTGGTGTGTCATGAAGATCATCTGGATTGCTTTCAGCTTCCATTTCAAATGTAGTTTCTTAACTTTTGATTTTTCTCTATGAGATTTTTAAAGAAGCACTGGCCTTCTTCTTTCATAAGTTTTTGAGATTGCCTAGATCTTAAAGACAACAAAGAAGATTCAATTTATTTTTTCTAGATGAGCTAAAATCTTCTCTCCCAATACATATTTCAATCCTATCCAGCAACCAGAAAGCTATGTTACTGTATTTCATGAGGGGAGCAGTGGTTAAGATTTGCAACCTAAAACTCTGGCCAATTTACTTTCTAACATGTGCCTGCTAGGTCTTCCGAGCTGAATAGATGAATGACCCTTCCAGGAAAATTCACTTCAGAAAAGTGCTGCTTCTCAACTATTCTGCTTAGGAGTATGATGAAGAATGGGAATCACCTGGGACCCCTCTTACCCCTAGGACTTTAGCTTTATACAAGAAGCTGAACCAGTTTTGTTGTTCCTTCCTCAATTTCCCACTCTTTCTGCTGGGGTAATGTCCATTTAGCAGAAGACATCCTCAGACCTTTCTGACCAGTGTTGATAAAGGAAAATAATGGACTTTGCCTATGGTTCCCCCCATTTGTGGCTATAATCCCCTTATCTCATCCTACCTCCTTGGGGAAAAAATGATGGTCTGTTAGGGTCTTTATTGTTACTGTTATTGTTACAGCCCTGAGAATGGAGTGGGAGCTCAGTCAATAGCTGGAGGGTGATTGCAGTCACAAATAGGGAAGTGAAAATATTAAGCAGCATCAAGAAGAAATTCTGAGAAGACAGCAAACCGAGCTCACATTTCTGATACCCTCTGTCACCAGAGTCCCTGAAGCAATGAGGAAGCAAAAGGGAATTAGGATGGGAGTGGCCAATGCTAAATTCCAGAGGAGCCTCAGGATCCAAGGAGCACAGGCAGTGTGTGCATGGCAACTTTTATTCTGTGGTGCTCGCTTCTATTATCTGGAGGACCTAGGGCCCAGAGACAAGGGAGAAAGGTCCTTCCTTGCAAAGCATGACGGGAGACATCTGATCACCCACACTGTTATGGTTGATACATTGTGTCAACTTGGGGAGTTTAGAGGTTTGGCTAAGTGACTCAGCAGGAAGCCAGGGTGCTTACTTTGTATACATCCTGAGCCTGTGGAAGAGGAGGGCATGGAGAGTATGTGAGAGCTACG
>NW_004955508.1:5732769-5798294 GCF_000276665.1 Chinchilla lanigera
GAGAGAGAGAGAGAGAGAGAGAGAGAGAGAGAGAGAGAGAGAGAGAGAAAGAGAGAGAAAAGTAACCAAGACACACACATAGGCAGGCCCAGTATGCTGAGAAGCCTGCTCCCCAAGACACAACTTCTGTGACCTAGTCTTTGCCTCAGCACTAAGAAAAAACCACAATGGTTCATGTCTATCTTCTTGCCCTCCAATACACCACTGCTTGAAAGTCCTACCAGCCTGACATGGGCACATGCCAGAGGAAGCCAGACCCACCAGTAGACACAGGCATGGAGTGAATGACCACAAATCATATAGCATGAAGGAAGACCACAAAAAGAGCCAGACATCTTCCTAATGAGAAAACTTTAATCAAAGAAACAAATGAAAGCTAAGTAAAACTCCACACAAAATGCATACATATACAAGAGGAGATCAGGTAAATGTTTCTAATCTGAATTGAAAATTTCAGTTGCAGTACTGAAACCATAGAATTGATTCACCTAAAAACTGAGTGACCTAAAACATCAAGTAGCACTATCTTTATACTGCATAAGTGCAAAAAATACGAAGAAAAAAACAAATGAAAAAGATGAGACATGGAGGATGGATCCAGGAGATACAACAAGCAAACATGCAATAGTTTCAGGGGGAAATACATGAACAGACAGAGGAAAAGTAAACGTGTAACCAGCAGAAGAGAACTCTGAGTTAACAAAATATAAATTTTCGAGTAAAAAGGCATGTATAGTATCAGCAAGATATAATGAGAAAAAAAGACATTTTACCTGGTAAAATTTCTGAACCCTGAGAATACAGAAATTCACTTCAAACTTTTAAATGCTGAGACAAGGCTACTTTCAGTGGCAAGAGAATCAGATCAGCAAAAGATTGCTTATCCTGAGTTAATCATCTCCAGTAACTTAAAAGTACTGGGAAAAACATGATTAGTTTTCAGTGAAAATCATTATGATCCAAAAATCTTATGCTTTCCAATAAAATATCCATGTAGGAAGAGAAAATTTTTCACAAGAAGATTTTTAATGTGTGGCATCCAAGTATACTTTCTAAGTAAATTACTTAAAAGAGAATTAAAATAAAATATCAAAATATGATCTCAAAGTAGAATGAAATATT
This sequence comes from Chinchilla lanigera, assembly GCF_000276665.1. Lineage (NCBI taxonomy): Eukaryota > Metazoa > Chordata > Mammalia > Rodentia > Chinchillidae > Chinchilla > Chinchilla lanigera. The sequence continues at coordinate 5,733,892 of NW_004955508.1, forward strand.
CAAAGTGTGGGAGTCAGTCAAACAAATATTTATTAGGGGCTGGGGGTATAGCTCAGTGGTAGAGCTTTTGCCTTGCATGTACAAGGGGTTTGAGCCCCAGCACCACCAAAAAAATTTTAAAATATATCTGTATTTGTTCAAGATGTAGAAGTGAAGTATATATTAAGGTATTAAGTGTGAGGAAGATTAAGTGTTCATGAGAACAGGGACTGGTGAGCTAGGGCTGCTCTGGCAGAGTCAGGGATAACATTGAATTTTGAGTATAAGAAGGCAACCTTGCAGACTTACAGAAGATGCCTCTGAACAAAAGAAACACAGACTTTAATAAATCAGTAAGCTTGCTGTGTCCAGATCATTCAGAAAGAAAACCACCTTACGGCTGGACACAAAGAACATGGATAACCATGGAGCTAGTGTGGCAGACAGCACTACCAAGCCACTAAACCCAGGCTTTTCTTTCTATTCAAGGGCACACAGCTATCCTGCATCTCCAGCCTCCCTGGAAGTTGAGTGTGGCTAACTAGCCAGTGAAATGTGAAGAGAAGTGACAGTCACTTCTACTTATAAAAACCTCCCATATGCACTTCTCCCTGAGTATCTTCCCCTCCAGCTGGTTAAAATAGAAATGACTCCCAGGGTGACACTGAAATAGAACCCCATGTTGAAGATGACAGTCTATATTCCTGGATGATTGTGTTTGGGGCAACTTTATCAATCTGTTTACCTACCTCAGGGCCATTACGTGAGCAAGAAATAAACATCGATGTACGCTGAGCCATTGTTGAGTAGCGAGCAAATCTGTTACAGCAGTTAGTGTATTCTGACCATTACAGCTCACCAGGGTCTTGCAGGACCACAGCACAGAGCTTGAATTTCTTTCCAAGTTAACAGGAAGAGCTGGGTGATGGGGTGAGTAGTTGGGTGGAATTTAGGAAAGGAGAAACATGATCAGTTTTATACTCTAGGAACTAGGGAGGGGTTCCTAATCAGTCAAGAGGCTATTGTCCCAGTCTTAGAGAGAGATGGTTATAGCTTGAATGGGAATTTTGGAAATAGAGAAGCTATGATTTCATTTGGAGAAATTTTGGAGGAAGGACTGATGCACTGGGAATGAAAAACATGAAAGAGGAATAAAGGATGATTCCTGAGTCTGAGGTAATTAACCAATAAGGGAACAACTGCAATGGGAATCAGATATGTCAGATTGAAAGTTCAGATCTCTGCTTGCTCTAAGAGAGATGAATCTGGAGTCTCTAACGGTGAGTTACGGTTGAAGCAAGGACAAGGAGAGGCCCAGAAGTGTGCGTGTGCTTGAATGCTAGGCTCCCTTAGAGAGAGAGTTGGTGGTGAAGGCAGAGCAGAGCCCAGGACTCTTTAGCATTGTGAGTGCTGGTTGGTGAGGAGAAGCCAGCAGTGGCATTGAGCAGGTGTCTGAGGGGCAGAAAAGCCTGCAGAGTTCCCAGCTTGGTGGGATCTTTCCAGCTGTTTGCATCCTGGGTGTAAGTGCGGGATATGCAGATAGTTGCTCTTAAGTAATTAAGCCTTTTCCTGTCACATACATGATCCAGAAAGTATTTGTTTCCCAGAGTTGCCATGGTGAATTAGTGGCTTAAAACAGAACTTTATGCTTACTGTTCTGGGAGCCATAAATCTGAAGTCAAGTTTTCAGTACCATTGGATCCTTCTCTGGGCTCTGAGAAGAAATCTGTGCCATTCCTCTCCAAGTTTCTGGTGTATTCTTTAGCTTGTGTATTTCTCACACCAAGCTCTGCCCCTGCCTTCATGATGTTCTTTTTTCTTTATGTTTCTATGCCTGTTTCCCCCTTAACTTTTAGACTTGTCATTGGCTTTGGAGCTTACACCAATCCAGAGGATCACATCTCTGGAACTTTAACTCAATTGTATGCGCAGAGAACCATTTTTTTCAAATAAGGTCTTATTGATAGATTCCAGATGGGCTTATCTTTTGGGAGGGGCACTATTAAAGAAGATAAGTAAGTTCAAAAGAGAAATAGGTCTTCGGTCCAGCTATGGAACCCATGCTAGGTGAGGAAGGGAAGTAGGTCATGCATGAGAGGGTGATGGAAAGTGAAAAGTAGTGAGATCAGACTGTCATCAGATAGAAAGAAAGGTGGCAAGTGGCATTGCAAAAGTTGACAGAGTTCAATATTGAGGATGCCAAAGTTTTGGGAATAGGGACTTGAGTGGGTGATTGGGGTGACTTGGCAAATTGCTGGAGGAGAGGAGAGCAGGGGAGTCCAAGACCAGTTAAAAACTTTCACTGTAAAACAAATAAGGATGTTCGCTGTCACCATTCCTATTCAATAGAGTTCTGGAAACATTAGCCAGAGAAACTAGACAAGGGAAAGAAATAAAATGAATAAGGACAGGAAGAAAATAAGTTAGATTATCATTATTGGCAGATGACATGATCCTCTACATAGAAGACCCCCAAAACTCCACCAAAAGATCTCCATACTTAATAACCAATACAGCAGCCAGCAATATGGTAATGAAGATGCCAGAATGAAAATTGGTGACAAAGGGGGGACGTATCAGATGCTACAGGCACCAATGACTGAGGGAAAGCAGCAATAAGAGGCCAGAGCAGCAGGTAGGACCATCCAGGAGAGAGTTCTGGCTAACTCAGAACTGGTGAAGGTAAAGGGATTGCCAACCACAGCATGAGGGACTGAAAGAGACAGAACATTGCATAATGGACAGATACAGCAGCATAGCTGGATACAAAGTCAACACTCAAATATCAATAGCCCTCCTATACACAAATGACAAACTCACTAAGACAGAAGTTAAGGAAACCACACCTTTCACAATAACTTTGAAAAAAATGAAATACCTAAGAATCAATCTAATGAAGGAAGTACAAGACCGTTACACTGAAAACTACAGTATTCTGAAAAAAGAGATCAAAGAGGATGTCAGAAAATTTAAAGCAATCCCTCATTCTTGGGTAGGGACAATCAACATAGAAAATGGGAAATGGCCATACTTCCACAGTTTCTGTATAGATTTGATGCAATCCCAATCAAAATACTAACACTATGCCTCACAGAATTAGAGCAAACAACCCTAAAATTCATTTGGAACCAGAAGAGACCTAGAATAGCTAAAGCAATTTTGGGCAACAAAAAAAAGGCAGGGGACATCACAATCTACGACTTAAAATTATATTACAAAGGCACCATGATAAAAACAACGTGGTACTGGGAAAAAAAAAAAAAAAAACTGACGTAAGGATTAATGGAACAGATTAGAATACGCAGAAACAACTCCAAACACACTCAGCAACTTTATCTTTGACAATGGAGCCAAACATCTTCACTGAAAGATAGTCTCTTTCATAAATGGAGCTGGAAACACTAGCTTTCCACATGCCAAAGATTAAATCTAGACCCATTTCCCTCACCATGCACTAAACTAAAATCAAAATGGATCAAAGACCTGAAGATTAAAACAGAAACTCTGGATTTATTGGAAAATAGATTATGTAGAACTGTTGAAGATATAGGTATAGGCAAAGATTTTATGAATAAAACTGTGTTTGCACAAGAAATAACACAAAGAATCACCATGAGATCTCTCATTTTAAAGAGATTTGCAAAGCAAAAGAAACTACCAACAGAGTGAAGAAACAACCCACGGTGTGGAGAAAAATATTTTTCAGCTGTTCCTCAGACAAAGGGATAATATCCAGTGTATATCAGGAACTAAAAAAAAAAAAAAAAAAAAGACCCCAAATGTAAGGGCCCAATCCAAAAATGGGCATCTGAAATAAATAGACATGTCTCAGACAAAGAAGTAGAAATGACAAATAAATATATGAAAAAATGTTCAACATTTTGCAAATTTTAAAAATGCTGAGATGCCATCTCATTCCAGAAAGAATGTATATTATCAAGAGATCAACCAGTAACAAAATGCTGGTGGGGCTGTGGGGAAAGGAACCCTTCTCCACTGTTAATAGGAGTGTAGACTGGTGCAACTACTGTGGAAATCAGTGTGGAGACTCCTCAAGAAACTAAAACTAGAGGTTCCATTTGATCCAGCTACTTCCCTTCTCGGTATCTTCCCCAAAGAATTAAAACCATCATATCACAGAGATATATGCACATCCATCTTCATAGCAGAAAATTTTCTAACAGCTAAATCTGGAAACAGCTCAAGTATCCATTAATGGATAAATGGATAAAGATGTGCATTTTTTGTACAATGGAGTTCTACTCTGCTATAAAGAAGGATGACCTTGAGGCATTTATAGGTAAATGGATGTACCCTGAGACCATATTCTTCAGTGAAATAAATAAAACACACATGTTAAAATACTGCATTTCTGTATGAGAAACCAAAAGTGTAAATAAGGATCAAAATTTATAATGGGTATTGGGAAATGGGAAGAAAATGTTCAAATAGGAAGGAGAACAAGGGAGGAAGGAGGGGATAAAAAGGGGAAGAAAAAGAAAAATGAATAGAAGGAAAAATGAAAACAAAGCTTTCATAAATAAGGAGTGGAAGAGAGATTGAAGAGAGGGGAAGGTAACTGCCAAAAAAAGAAGAATCAAGCTACATCATGAGCAGGTACAAATTCCCTATGATGAAAGTGATCACTATGTCTCTAAAATGTACCAACTTTTTAAAAACGCAAAAAAAAAACTTGAAAGAAAAACATTTTTAAATATGGAACCAAAACTTCAAAGGATTCTAACAAAACCCAAGAGCTGGTGGAAGAGTCCCAGTGGGAGTGGAGGAGTGCCAGCACCCCAGAAGCTTCATTTCTGTGTATAGGATATGGCTAGAATTGAATTGAGTAAAAACTACACTAGGAACATTTGATATTTAATAGGTTTACAGAGAAACACCTGCTTGAGTATACTCTCCAAAATATATGTATTGATCAATAACCAGAAACATTTAGAAAAGCTTTCAAATTAGCAGTAGCCTAATAATAAAAATAAAATCTCTCAGTGCAGAAAATCCGATGAGGAAAAAACAGAAGGAAATCATGCATAAATGTACAAAAACATAAAATAAGGCCAAATGTGTCCTCTATTTCATTTATGGCAACTGTATTTAATGTCCCTATTATAAATAACATGAAAAAATCATTAAGCAATCATTACATCAATCTCTATGTTGAGTTTTTTCATGGGTGTACAATTGTGACTCTACATATGTGCATTTTATTGTAAATCAACTGTACCTCAATAAAGTTGCTTTAAAAGCAAAACAACAAAGACCCTCAGATGGGTAAAAGCAAACTGCACTTTTCTGTTCCATATCTCTACTGAAAAAGGATGGCGAAAGTTTCAAAAGAGGGACAGGAAGTACAAACAAACAGAAAACAGGGATGGCAACATGTGTATCACATAAAGGGACTTTGGGAACTAAGCACGGTGTAGCACAACAAACTTATAAAGTGGCACCTCCTAGAGACAAAGAGAAACAAATCCTTAATTGAGTTAGGAAATATTCAAGTCAATTAGGTAAATATAAAAGAAAATTACAAGAGACTTGAACAGTAGTTAACAAACTTAATACACATACACCTGCTACTTCACACTCTATAAATAGAGATGCCCTTTCTTTTCATACTCTCTGAAGCAATTCTGGAAGTCCTCTTGAGTTTTTATGAAGGGTGATCAAAAATGTGGTGAATGCTGCTGTCCAGCACTATCCAACACAAAAGCAGGGTTATAAAAATATAGTGAGTTCTCATCCACTTACTTCACTGAATCTGGTACGTTGTGACTTCTGGCTCTTCTCCAAAGTCAAGATGACCATGGAAGAGAAGCGTTCTGAATCAATTCAGGACATCAAGGCACTCGCGACAGCACAACTAAAGACATAAAAGAGAACTTCGTGATCGCTTCAGAAAGTGGCAATAATGAGGGAATAAGTGTGTTTGAAGTTGGGTGAAGGAAGGTTAATGGTAATATGTCTTTATTATAATACAATATTCTAAAAATAGTTTAGATGTTCACTTTATTTTTTTTTTTTATCACACCGGGTATATCCTTAGAATTCTGCTGATGCATGAGGGGCCAAGAAAAATCTCAGCTACTTTCAGAACAAATGAAATCATGTAATAAAATTGGAAAATACCAAGAAAAGCATTGCCCATAAAAAGTAAACACATTTAAATCACCCACTTGGAAAGTTTGAAAATTCTCTTCCCAATAATCTGTGAATCAAAGAAAAAAACCTGGAATTTTAAGTAAAAATAAAAATTGAAAAAATTGTGTATCAAAACTTATGAGAATTAGCCAAATATGTATACATAACAGAAATATTTCTTAATGTTATGTAAGGAAAGAAACATCTTAAATGAAATGATAAACATACAATTTAAGATTAAAAACTTTAAGACTGAAAGCATAGTACTATGAAGAAAATTGAAATAAATAATAAAAGGAAAAATTATTGGAGTATAAAACCCCAGGTTTATAAAAAACAAAAAAAATTATTCTTCAAAGCAGCTTAAAAACAATGAAAAGGCTAATGCTTGATAAAAGAAAAAATATGAACTATATCAGGAATTATTTTAAAAGATAACAATTATGAACAATGAGATCATAAAATTTAACACAAGGCACCATGCCAGCTATTTTCAAAAGCTAGATGCAGTGGATGGTGTCTAGGAAAACACTGATTACCAAAATTGACTCCAAAAGAAATAGAAAGCTTAAACAGATTGCGCACCAGACAAAAAGTTAAGTGGTTTTTACATAAATTGCTAAGAAAAACCACTTGGCACATTTAAAGTGTGTAGTGTGGTAGTTCCGAGAAGAGAATTGGCTTTAATCCTGCTTAGTTTGTCACTTTAGTGTGGCTGCCAAATTTAGCAAATAAAAATATAGTACCCCCAGTTGAAGTTGAATTTCAGTTAAGTAACAAATAATATTTCAATATAAATATTCCTGTGCAATATTTAGACATCCTTGTACTTTAAAAAAATCATTCATTGTTTATCTGAAATTCAAGTGGAAGTGGGCATCCCATATTCTACTGCCAATTCAGGATTTTAAGCAGAGTACCTAACTTTCTTGGGTCTCTGCTTTCTCATCTCTGAAAGACGAGGTGGTGGCAATGATGATGCATATCTACCTCATAAGGATAATGCAGAAGTAAGTGATTCTTAGTGAAAATGTGACACATAGTGAGCGTGACATAAATGTTAGTTATGTTAGTAACAGCTCTATTTTCCCTTCCTTCCTGTCTTCCATGCCCTTCCCTTTTCAGCAAGTAGGTACTGAACTCTGACTAAGTGTTGGCCCTAAGCTAGATAGCGGGACAGACACAAGACCAGAAGCACCTCCTTCTTCTTCCCACTGCCACCATGACACACATACCCACAGCCCCTAGTAGAAGCAGTTCTAGCTAACCACATAGTAATGGAGCTTCTTCCCCTCAGACAGCAGGGCAGGAACCGCACCATAATGCCCATGTCATCCAACACCCTGCACTCACATTTGGAGGCTAGAAACTCTCAGTCTTGCCGGTGGTTGTATGTCTGACCATTCATTACTCTGGAATCCATAATGTGTGGCTGTAAGTAGGTGGTTTTCCCTCCCAGAAAAGGGTAAAGCAAGGAAGGCATTTAAGGAAGGTAAAACATGCAGGCCGGTACCCATCATACTGCAGGTACCACGAGCTGCTCCTTACACTAAAAACATTACTGTGATAATCAGGTCTTGGGTACTTTGGCGGACGCGGGCTTTTCTCTTGGGTTAAGTGCTGAGTTTTCCATCCTCTGACAGGAAACAGTAACTGAGGCCTTTTGGTTGCCTTTGTTTCAGCATCCCACTGTGTATCCAGATCTCAGAAACCAAACAAGAGCACAGCCTGCTCTCATAGCTCAGGTTCTCAATCCAGCCTTTGTCCTCCAGCTGCTCAGGGGTGCACACACCTATTTCAGCCCCGCCCACACCACTTCCAGACACACACACTGCAGCACACTCCTGGCACTGTTGAAAGTGCTCACCCAAGTTCATCTCCTTCTGTAGGTTGCATTCCCCTTTAGCATTCCCCTTTGGCGGGTTGGGCTGATGGTGAAGTAACCTTCCTCATTTCCTCAAAATTCCTTTTCACCTTCAGTCTCTTCTCTTCCACCTATTTCCATTCTCTTCTGTATTCTACCCCAAGCTCCTCATCCTCACTCCCATCAAACTCAATCCTAAGAAATAATCAGACTTTTTCTTTTAACACTTTGAAGTCTGCTGAACATTAAAGACCCTTCCTTTGGGTAGTAGAAGGAAAGTCTTGATTTCTGTTTGAAGGGGAAATATCATCTGCTGAGCTCCTACTGTGTCTCAGACACTAGGCTAAGTCCCTTTCCATGCATTTTCTCATTTAGTTTGCTGATAATGTGGTGAAGCAGATGTCAGTGTCTTCATTTTACAAATTCAGAAACAAGGTTCAGAGAGCTTAAGTATAGTAGTACACAAGGCTATACATAAGTAAGTGGTAGAGTGGGGATTTAAATTCAAGTCTCTTTAACTCCAAATTCAATATCCTTCCCAATTCCTACAATGATTTCCAACTTGTAGAAAGTATACATTAATATTTATGAGTGTGTGTGTTTTACGATTTTTAATGGCACCGGTGTCTGAATCATTTCTGCTTTCTTCCCTTCCCAGCTCTTCCCTGCTTCTTCCTGCTCCAGACTGGGTTGGTAACTTTTTCACCATATCTGTTCTGTCCCATAGTCATTCCAACCCAGAGAGGAGCATAGGAGCTCTGGAAATGCAAGGTTTCCTGCTGCTTTCTGCTGCTATGTATAACATATCCCAGAACAAGAGTCCAAGTCCAGGCAGTGTCTTGTCTTCCTTGAAAGTAGAGGCTGTCTGTGAATGGGAAGCAGCCAGCTTGGTGTCCCCCAGACTTGACCTTGCCCCACAAATACCAGCACCCAGGACCATGTCTAATTTTTTTAATTTTAAAAATAAAAGGAGGAAAATATTAACAGACAGACAACATTTTACAAAATAGCAAAAGAATAGTACAGACAATATGGAGTTACAAACAAAGTGGTAGGGAATTAACAATGCTTGTTGTATTACATATTGATATCTTCAAAATGGTTTCTCATGAAAACAGATATAGACATGCAATGCTGATCAACCAAGGACTCATTGACAGTTTCTTTCAGCAAAGAAATAGAAGACAGTAGAACAGTCATGTTAACTATCCTGTATATACATACATACAAAATTTCTCCCTCTTTCCCTTCTCTTTTCCCACATCCCAGTTGCCCTTTACCCTTTTTCTTTTTTTTTTTTTTTTTGGTTTTGGTTTTTCTCTGGTACCAGGAACCGAACTCACGACCTTGCGCTTGCCAGGCAGGCGCTTTTGCCGCTGAGCTAAATCCCCAGCCCCTTGCCATTTACCCTTGAGTGCTTTCCTATCATTTCACAATGTCTATCATACCTCCTAGTTTAAATTAAGTCTTTTAGATTTTACACTAGTGAAACAATGTGGTGCTTGCACATGTATGTTTGATTTATTTCACTTATGAGTATGGTCTCTAGTTGTGACCATTTACCAGGACCATGTCTATTTGTTTGCCAGATGCCATGCCTGTCTCCTCTTTCATTTTATTTTTATTTCTTCCCTTCTCCCATTCTATTTCTCATTCTCTCCTTATTCCACTTTCCCCTGCTTCTCTTCCCTCTCTTTGCCTCCACCTTAGTTGCTAGGCTTCCAAATAAAGATCCCATCTAGACTGGGTGGCTGAAGCAACATCAATCATTTTATTACAGATCTGGAAGCTGGGAGTCCAAGACCAAGATGGCAGCTGGTCTGGTTTTTCTGAGGCCTCCTTCTTTGGCTTGCAGCTGTCTTGGCTCTGACTTCCCATTTCTCCTATATCTATTTGTGTACAAGTTTTCTCTATTCATAAGGTCCATACACCAGTCCTCTTGCTTTACAGCCTACCCTAATGATATCATTTTTAAGTTGATTATTTCTTAAGGATCCTATCTCCAAACATTTCTGAGGCACTGAGGGTTAGAACTTCAACACTTGAACTTGGAGTTAGGGATACAATTTGGTCCACCCCCTCACCTCCACACATATACAATTAAGAGACAAATGCTAGGTGGAGGCTGAAGTTGCACCTACCTTATTGGAGATTCCTGTCTCCCAGGTTCTGTCAGGAAGAGAAACTCCAGTGTCTCAGCCATCTGCTCCTTATCAATGAATAGAAGCAACGGGTGCTTACTAAGAGGTAGAGAGGGGAGCATTTCCAGAAGTATAGAGAAGACCTCGGGGCTGGTGCATTTTATACCTATGAGAGTGAGAAGGCTGAGAAGACAGTAGGAGACTTAGAACTAAGGCTACCCTACCCTACCATACTGACCTCATAGCTGAGCCACTTCAGTACCTGGAGGCCACATCATATTCATAGTCTTCAAAACCTCAATAGAGTAATTTTTCATATTTGTGTTTTCAGTTCAATGGTTATCTAAGAATATTAACATAAGTTCATCTTGAAATATCAAGAAGCCCACCCAGATCCAAGAATAGTCATGCCATTTTAGTGCCTACATTAGTGTTCATCTCCATCAGTATTTTTGCCAAAGAACACTACTTTCTGTGCTTGGAGCCAAGGAGAAAATAACATATTTGAATTCTATGCATAAATATAATGTTGATGCAAAGTAAAGGCCAGATAATGTCATAGAACAAGATATGAATTGAAGTTAAAGTTACTTAGGTTTTAGAATAAAGAAAATATATATGAAAATTAAATCATCCTACACCACAATTAAAAACCTAAAGCTAGGCGATAACCACATATTTAAATCCATCATTCATTACTGTAGTAATGGCTTTATAATTGCTAAGTCAAAATACTGGATACTGGCAACTTAAAGAAGAGTCTTATTTTGGATCATGGTTTCAGAGGATTCAGTCCATGGTTGACTTGCTCCAAGGGAGAAATAGCATACAGAAGGGCATGGCAGAAGATATCTCTTCATCCCCTAGCAGCTAGGAAGCAGTAAGAGAGGGAAGTAAGGAGGGAACATGGATATACATGCTTCCAGTGACCTACCTCCAACCAGGCCCCACCTCCTCACAGCACACTAAGCCATGAATTCATCAATGGATTCATCCACTAATGAGTACAATGCTCCTCATGATCCTACCACCTTTCAGGTGCACTACCTCTGATCACACAAGACTGTTGAGGGACATTTTAGATCTAAGCCATAACAGAAGTTTCTGTGACCCAGTGACTCTTGTGTTCTTCATGGTTATAAAACCAGCACCACCTGGAAGATGCCATGCAATAGCTTGGCCCTTTTGGATAAAGACTGCAGGGGGCTCTTTTGCCTAGGTGGTTGAACTCAGGAAAATATTTCCCTAGGCAGCTCTGAATGATCAGGACATCCTGGGAAGTCTCTTCTCAAATCAAAGCCTTTCAAAGGAGTTTTCCTTTTACACCCATGAGTCTGTAAAGGGTGAGGTCTGGCCAATTCCTGACATGCCTTCGAGTTATCTTTCCTATTGTCTTCATGCAATGTACTTGGTTTCTCTGTAGTCCTTTTAGCATACGACTAACTTTTTCAGAAAGGCACACAAACATGGGTATCTCAGATCCACATTTATTCTTTAGACTATTTCTATTCATGAATTATTAATTATAACTTTATGGGTTTTATTATATTAAATGATAAGTACTTAACAGAAAAAATCACAAAAATAAAGTATTGAGTTTTTAATATTTATTGAGTGTTTATATAAAAACATCAAAATTTTCAACATCAACTAGTTTTTGGTGTGCAAACTTTAAAAAGGAACATCAGAAATAAATTCCCATATGAACTACAATGAACATACCAATAGCACTCTACAAAACAATGATATTTACTTCAATTTTTACACCTAAGCCAGTCTGTACACATGACAACAGCATGTTCTGTACACATGCATTGCTTACACTAACAGCACACATACATGTCTTTTGTTTTCCTGACTTTTTCATAGGAAATACTTGACATCTCAGTGATCGTGTTGTTTTGTCAGGTTCTTATTACATAATACAGTATTAGTTAATAGGAACATAAAATATCAATAAAATAAATTATTAAATTTTTAATATGTATTGTGCATTTAGAATAGACATTAACATTTTCACATCAGCTGTGTACTTCCTTAAAAACCTAAAAGACAACATCAGAAATAAATTCTTTTATAACTACAATGTACAGAACTCTACCACAAAAATAAGCTTTGTTTCAACTGTCACACCCCAGGTAGTCTTCACACATGACAACTGCATGTTCCATACACAATTATTGCTTATACTGATAATATGTATGCTTTGTTTTCATTTCTTGTACTTTATTGTATGGCACAGTTGACATCTTTTTTGTTTTCCTGTTATTGTAGTATGTCTTTGTGATGCCTGCTCACCTGTCAGCTCACCAGTGTACTCCACAATTTTTTTGCATGGTTTGTTTTTCCTCTCCTGTAAATGATCTCTTACGAGGTCCAGTCCTCATTCTCTGAGAAAATTTCTCCATGATATTTTGCGCTTGTTATTTTCTGTGTAACCTAACAAACTACTTATGCCACACGTGTTTAGGATAGAGTAAAACACAGCCATTGACCATTGCTTTGTGTTTCAAGTGACATCATAGTTGTTGTATAACTCACCAACAACATCCACTCTGACTTTGGTTTTGTCTCAGGCTTCTGTCCTGTCAAGGTTTCCCTATCAATATGTCCATCATGGTGAAATGTTGACATCAGCAGTATCCGTTTGCTCTTCTTTGCTATATACAAGGCCAATATTATACCCTTCTGAAATTCAAAGATCGTACTATACAATTCTTTATTTTAAAATTGCAACATTTCATTTGGAATTTCTGCTTTGTTCCTATGTACAGTTCCTGAGCTGATTAACTTGTCCTCTGTTTTGCAAATGTAACATCAGTTGGAAACCGGTCAACCAATTGTCAAATGTCACATTCCAATTAGTCTGGGAGAGGGGAGCGGTGAGTCTGTTCACAATACCATTTTATGTGTTACTAGATGAATAAGGACCTGATGGCTGAGTTCCAGAATAAATCTCTAAACTGAAAGAATAATGTCTTCCCATCTATAAAGACATATTTTTATGCCATATTTTGACCCATCAATTTTCCATAAGTCTTTTACATTTCTGTGACCACCATGAAAAATATGTGCTAAGTACAGCATACCTATAAGTGCTTTCACTTCAGCTATTGAGGCATCATAATAAATACATTTTTTAATATGGTCATTGGTGCATACAAAACATTTTACTTGTATTTCAGCCTTTGTATATTCCACATCATCCTATAGCATTTGTTCTGTTACAATTTCCAACATTGAAGGGCAGTGCTGGCATTCTTTCCAATATGTTTCACCTCTGTCAAGACCTTTACCATGTTTTTGGACCTAGTTCTAACATTGGATCATTTCATTTAGTTGCGGGGCTGTTTTGCAACAATTGAACTAGTCAAATATGTACTCACATTGCTTTTTTCTTCTCATCTAACTCAAGGAGGTCTGCATTCTCATTGTCAGTATCAGTTGATTCTTGCTCCATTTCACTGTCACAGGAACTTTGGTTCATATGGTCAGTCTCAAAATCATCATCATCATTATCACCACTATAATCATACACCCACATGACTCTTCTGTATGAAAGCATGTATTTTACCAAGATGTATCATCTTCATCATCCATGCATGAGTAATCTGATGATTCACCTTTGACCTTCAAAACTTACAAATCTGGTTTTCCATGTGCAATTTTACTGAACTGCGCTACTTCTACTAGAAAAATCAAAACATTTTTTTTAACAAATTCTGTGGGTCTATTGGACCCTTTGTGATGCTTGGATACACATATACAAATCTAGTTACCTGGAACATAAAGGTTGGTCTAAATCCCATTTTGACACGTTAGTACATGTGCACACTCTTTGCTGTTAATCATACCAAGTGAGGAAACACATAGATCACTTCCTGTATCCCTCAAGAAAAGTTACTGAGATGCACAGTCAGGTACTACAATACTAAAGTACAAATTTACAGTGGAAAAATAAGGGATAAGTCTGCTGGACCTAGGCTTATGCCTCAAATATGATAAGTCTTTCACAAACAAAACTCTCATGACCCCAACTTTATAGGCACTTCATTTCTGATGAAACTGTAAAGCTTTTCACATCTTTTGGCTTTACTCTTTGCTCCTGATTCTCACTATAGATCTGGCTAAAAGAAGCAAGTAGTGCTCATACCAATACCTAAATGTTGCATTGCCTTGAAATTTTCTCCACCAGATCAGCTAGTCCACTACCTTTAAATTCAGCTGCATACAAACTCTTACAACATAGACAAGATGTAGACAAATTCTTTGCCAGAATGAAACATGCATGCACTCTAGTCCAGTTTCCAATATGATGATCATCATTCCTATTCTCCTCATGATCCTGGCCTTTACTATCTGCATTCTTAAAAACATTGTGGCCTTCAGAGCTCCAATCAGAATCATGCATCAAGTTCAACTTATAACATCATAGAACTTCTCTAGCCATCATATTAAACCTTTCAAAACTCTTCCAGCAAATCAGTTCCAAAGGTTTCTAAATCACAGCATCAGATTCTTCTGTGCTTCTGGGCCGTTGAGGTTCACATTTACTCTGTGGCATTCAATCTCAATGTTATGGTACCTAACATAACACTGATTGAGTGATGCTTCTAGAGGTTACAGATACTTTGCATCTGGTGGAGGTGTGCAAAAGCCTGATCAAGAGTCATGAGCATAATGAGAAATTTATGAGGAAGATACACCATGTGCTGCAGTAGTTGGATGGGACACTTGTAGGACACTGTTGGGAGAGCACTTTTCCATGCTAGAATCTGAATGCTTGTTTTCCATTAGCATGAGATTCCCAACATACTACTGAATGATGAAGAAACAGATTTAGCCAAACTAGGCCTTAATTTTTCATTCTATGTTTCTGTGTATCTTTGTTTATGGCCATCCTTTGCTGGCTCTGTCTTGTGCACCTTCAGTACTTGACCCAATGATACACCAAATACACTGTTCTTGATCTCAATAGTATATACTGTTTTAATTAAAGGTTTAAAATCAGAAAGAAGAGGAGAAGGAGGAGGAGGAGGAGGAAGAGGAAGAGGAGCAGAGTAGAAATAATGAGATTATGATGACAATGACTTAGTCTTCCATTCCTCCTTAGAGAAGGAAAATATCACTCAAAGTATATAAATATTCTAAATATTGCATTCATAATTCAATAAAAAATTACCAGACATGCCAGGATACAAGACCAAATCATTGAAACCCATAAGAAAGATACAGTCAATATAAATGTATTCACAGGCAACCCAGATATGGGAGTTATCAGACTTTAAGAACTCTAAAATAACTATAATTACTGTGCTCAAGAAATAGATGAAAAGACCTTTAATCAGAGAATTTTTCCCAAAAAATCAAATATGAATTCCACATCATTAATTTTTCATTAGCTTAGTCTAAGAATCTAAGCTTTATTTTTTATTTCTTCATTTTCTCAGCCTGTTAGCACACTTATTCTTAACTACCCACTACTCACTGTCACTTTCATAATTAAGACCAGTATGTCTCCCCTACATCTATACTTCACCCACAGAAAAAACTTTCTGCAGTATAAGTCCAATTGTGTGTCATTCCTTTTCATAAAACCATTCAGTGGACACCTATCATCTTCAAAACAAACTCCAAGGTCTTTTCTGTGTTTTACTAGGTCTTACAGGATTTGATTCTCTCCTTCCTCTTGCTACTTCACCACTGGAAATCTCAGCAAACACTTGTCCTGCAACAATTGCATATTAATCTCAGCTATTCATTAGGCCTTTTTACCTCCTGAAATTTTCCTTTAATAACATGCTCTCTTTTCCTTTGGAAAATTCCTACCTATCTTTAGAAATGTCTTTCAAAAGACAGATCCCTCAGGTCCTTGTTAGGTTTCTTTCTAATATAGCATATGATCTCTCAGAGCATTTATGATGCTCAGGATATAGTAATTGTATAGCAACAGGTACTTATTCCCCACCCAATTATGAATTCTATGATATGGACCATCATTCCCAAAAATATGGAAGACTTACAAATCAAGTCCCGGGACTGGTAGCTGGAAGATGGCATTGTAATGAAGGTCCTCAGAGCAGATCAACATTTTACAGAAGAAAAAAAAAAAACAAAGCAAGATTCAGTCTACTGTGGACTGGAGCCCTGACTTTTTTACTACAGTTGTTTGCCTCTAACATGTGGGTCCTCAGGGTAAACCCAGTCTCCATGGGAGACTAGTAATTATGGCCAAGGCTCGAGTCTCTGGAAGCCCTCATCACCTCACATCAGCCCAGGGAGAACATAAACACCAGTGTTCTGTTTTGAGACCCTGTTGTTATGGTTTAAATCTAAAGTTTTTCTCAAAAGGCTTATTCAGAAGTGGGGCTTTTGGAAGGCAACTGGATCGGGGGGTGCCAGTCCATGGGTTAATGCACTGATGAGATCATAGTTGAATGTGCTGTTAAGATGTAGGGCCTGGTTGGAGAGAGCAAGTCACCAGGGGTATAGCTGGGAAGGGTATAAAAGGTGTATTCTTGTCTCCAGCCCCTCCCCCACTTCCCCCTTCCCAGCTGTCATGGGGTAAGTAGCTCTCCCTTCCACTGTGATATTTCTGCCTTGGAGTCAATCAACTTCTGAAACTACAAGTCAAAATAAACATTTTCTCTTTAAGCCGTGTATGTCAGAGATTTGGTCACAGTGATGAAAAGCTGACTAATGCACACACAAACAGCACGTATATGAGGAACACACTCCCCTGAGGCTCTTCTAAAGTCTGTGGGCAAACTGTGGAGCTGTTATCTGGTTATAACTGCTTTCCAGTGTTCTATAAAAGTCTATGTGCTTCCCCAAAGTGATTTTCTTTCTTAACCACTAAGTGGATAATCAGTTCTGTCCTCCCCATAGGATGGGAGTGAGGAGAAGTTCATTTTGAATAAACATGCGCACATCAGGTAAAACTAACATGCTATGACTGTTGCAAAGGCGTCCTCTCATCCTAAGTCTGAGGTGGTCTTCATGCCCCCTCTGTCACAGCCCAGCTCAGGCAGGACTGACAGACTCCTCAGAGCTGACAGCTTTAGAGACAGATGACATAGTAATAATACTAGTAAACAACTACCACTGCAACTTTTATATGGCCCACTTTTTAATCTTTAAGCTAAGCATCACATCCATTTCAGAGATAAGGAAAATAAAGCAGAGAGGCTGATTCACTCTTCTAAGGTCACACAGCGAGTTGCAGCCAGGAGTCAAACTCAGATAAATCTGATGAACAAGAGTTGTTCCCTCTTGAGTTCCCTTCTTATCAGGGAAATCATTTAATTGCTGTGAACATAGTCACTTTTCACTGGGTGATGATTTGGACTCAGCTTGCCACCCATGTGACGGCAAACACCAATCTGAAACTTATAAAGCTTAACTTTAAATTGTAACATCAGAAAGGATTAAGGGTCAAAATCATTTAAATTCTAAAATGCTAGCATTTAAAAGCCAAACAGGAGTCTGTTCTAACCCTCTGAAAGGTCTTTTGTTTCAAGAGAATCTCTGCTGTTTGGGCAGCCTTTGTGCAGAGCGACTTCCCTCGTGTGAAAAGTACAGGGTTCCCGTGAGACCGGTAAACCACGAGCTTTTGTGCCTGAAATCTCCTCCAAAGAACACAGGCCCTCCCGGTCCTCTGATTACACTTGATGGTACAAAATAAAGTAAAAAAGAAAGCTTCGTAATGATGATGCACTGCTTACTGCTGCAGCCATAGGAAAGAAAAACTCACCGTGGCCTAATTCACACGACAGGCAGCAACAGCCCAATTTCAGTCCAAGGTAGAGACATTATTAACTTGAGACACAACCCAGGAGCCAGGCAGCTACAAAATAATGCTTCAGTTAAAAAAAAAAAAAAAAAGAAAGGAAGGAAAGGGAAGGAAAAAGAAGAAAATAAAACTCTTCAGAGCATATTGCTGATAAAATGTTTATGCTCAGTTTAACGAATTTTATAGTAATGATGTTTTAAAAATGTGTTTCTCATGAATAGCTTTGCGACACTGAATACAAATAAAGAAATAATGAGTTTGGAATTGCAAACAGATTACCTCTGTCCTGCAGTTGATGGTATCAGCGCATTACCTACCCTCCCCGAGCCCATAGGCACAGACTTGCCACGTGACTCTCCCAGCAGCCCAATAAATCGCATTCCGGCTGCCTTGGTGAGTCACGTGTCTACCACTGGATGGCTCCTATGTCTGGAGGCACCATGGCAGCAGACCAGACTCCTGTAACCACACGCACACAACAATACCCAAAACATCCTAAGGATTTGGTAGCTGGCCATGTGAGCACCATGGAAACAAGAGAAACTGAGGAAATGGCACAGCTCCCTGACAAGTCTCAGAGTGTTTGGCACGGAATAAATCTGAAATGAGAGATTTGCCAGCTTTGTAGAGAGGCAGAGATGCTATTTTAACCCAGAGAAACACAGTAAAACTTCTAAGCATGATGAGGATGCTAAAAGTGAGATCATCTTAAATCAGCCTCTCCTCCAATACCTGCAGACAAGGGAGAACATCTGTGTCCATGAGGCTTTCTCTCCCCTTGACTCTGGACACACAAAAAGGGAAAGTTCAATTGAATTATCTCTTCTAACTCCAGCTCGCCCTGATATTCCTACCCAAGCTCCTTTACACAGCATGCTGTGGCCGCTGGGGGAGGCAGGAAGGTGAAAAGGAGGAGCATCAGAGAAAGCAGAGAAATCTTATCAGGTGCACAGAACACAACCACTAGAATAAAGGGAGCAACCAGGCACCTGGTACAACCTACGTAGCTTGGTTTGCCTCACACTTTCCCAGCATTAGCACTGAAAATCCATGTCATAGGGGACCTCTCAGTCCCAACCCCTTGCAGCACTTTGTCATGATCAGAGTCTACTCATACTTCTCATAGTTTATATAACGGACTATGACAAGAATACTGATTTCTCCCCTCTGCATATGGGCAGTGTTCAGTCATGTTCAGTGCCTTCTTTCACCCCCCTCACAAAGTCCTGAATGAAAGAACCCCTCTTGACCGTGGCATAGGTGAAGACCTCAGTGGAGCAAGCTTGGCCTTCCCTAGAATAACATTTGGGTTTAAATTCTATGTTAATTACTCTTGTCCCATCCCTGCTTCCTCCTCTGCTACAAATTTCTGTCTTATAAGGCTCCTCTAGTTGAATGTGATCCTCACTACACAGGTTAGATTTCATAGCAAAGGAAAGCAACAGTGAGCGACAGGGTTTAGGGAGGGGCAAACGTGACTCCTGCATGGATCAAAGTGTGAGATTAAACCATGCATGGCGGTACACGCTTGTAATCCCAGCTACCTGGGACACTGAGGCAGGATTGAGGCCATGCTGGGCAACACAGCAAGACACTGTCTCAAAAAATAAAATAAAATACAAATAAATAAATAATCACACATAAACAAATAATCACGCATAAATAAAAATAAATATAAAGTATGGATTTATACATCATTCATTTGGGACAGAAGCCACAATATAAAATTTTCAGCCCTGTTGTAAAACTACCTTTACAAATTGAAGGCAGTTTGACCACCACATGACCTGCTGTTATTATGTTTAAGCAAATATTAATTATTGTCAGGATTCTAGAGGGAACTTATCCTTCTCATCCCTTCTGCCCTTTCTGACTCTGACAGGCAGGGAACATCACAGAGGATACCAGCTAGACAGAGACCTGGGGATGTTTTACTTATGGATCAGATGGGAACACAAAAACCTTCACGGTGCAAGAGCCCCTGGATAAGTTAGGCTAAAGAGGATCCCTTCCTTCACTTCCTTCCCTGGACCAAAGGACCACAGGCCCTGAAAAGCCAAACAAAGAGAGCAGAGGGTGGGGGTTGGGCCTCTTCCAAACAGGGCTTGCCTAGTCCTTCCCTGCCGTGCAGAGAGCACAGAGAGTATTTAGGGTTGTTGTTTATGGCTACACAGTTTGTGCACTGCACAAAAGCATTCCCAGGAGCACAAGACAACCCAGAGCCTAGCCCAAGCTTACTCACTAAGCATCCTACAAAAGCAAAGGGGCACTTGGTCTTACGCACATATATCTGCTCACCAACCCTATGCCACCACGGATGCCCGGATGGGGCTTCACTTTCACATGCACAGAAGCACCTCACAAGATAGCCTGCTTCTGGGAGCAGTTCTCTCAGTGCTCTCACCACACTTTCTGGTCAGCTCCTGGCCTGCTGATGGTCATAGCTCCACCAAACTTGCAACGCCTAAGTTAGCAGATGGTCAACAGGAAGCTTTTTCTCTGTGGAAACTAGAGCAGGTGAGGTTAGTATTCAGCACTAATTCTACCCAGGTTTTATGTACTTATCTAGTAGGACTAGGTGCTTGAGCTGTTGGCACAGAGAATGCCGGTCCTTTGAAGGGACTGAGGTCAGCCTTGGAGCTCTGCCCCCACCCCTGACTGCCATGCCACCCTCTCTACCGGGGGCCATAGGGTGGGTGGTTCAGCTGTTACCTCCAGAAGCCTCTGAACTGGCTAGAACAAGGCATTAAAAAAAATCACTCTAAGTCCATCCCCAATGCACCCTAGGTCAAAAATTCATTCTGATTGTATTTCCCATCTCAGATTTCAAGCCAGTGTCCAATATAGCCTAGCAGAGGAAGCTCGGCCACAAACACCACATGACAGCATAAAAATACCCCCAGCAGCACAATACCAGCAACCCCAAAATAGCCCTCAACTTGGCCACTGTGGACCCTCACCATTATTAAATTCCACAAGAGAAATCAATGTTGAAAGCCCAGCTCCTTTCCTTTTGCAAATTAAAGTCCAAAGAAATCCAAAGCTCTTCCATCTGAGACTTGCATCCCCCGCCTGAGACTCCCCTGGGAGCTTCCCAGCTGGAGCCTGGGTGTCTCCATGGAGCAGCTGCTCTCCTTGTTGTCTCCCTGGGATGGGTGTGGCTTCCAAAGCAGCAAGGAGGTTGCATTTATCCAGTCCTAAGGCCCTCGTGTGTCCCACTTTGCAAAAGTATGAAAGTCAATAGGATATACAAGAATATCCTGGCCCCAGCCCCAAACCCACCAAATTTAGCTCAGCTTAAGTATGTTCTCAGAACCCATGTTTCGGTTGCCAGCCCTGGGACATAGCAGATGCTTGGCGACATCTGGGGGAAGGAGATGGAGAAAACAAATGCAAGACATAGAAAGAAAATATTCCTTCTGTCAGACCTGCCAGGATTAATATGACTGGCATTTACCCAGGTGCAACCCCACTCTTCCTTATTTGAGGTCCCATCATTTCTACACCTAACCCGTGTTTGTAAAACCTCCTAGTTTCCATTTCTCCTTTGCACCTTGTATTCCCAGAACCCTGGGTCTGCTTCATGTGATGAGCACTCCTGCCCTTCCCTGTCATGAGCAGGACCTGCCCGAGATGAGTGTGTTGGCTCTGCCATCCCACATCTCCACCTTTCCCTGTCACCAGCATCCCATGGTATTCTGGGACTGTTCCATGCTTGCCTCTGCTCTGCCTGCTGCTCAGGTCTCAGGAGTCCTTTCTATCAGGGTAGTTTTCTTCCTGGTTTTTTTACTAGGCTTCAGGAACTACAGGCTACAGTTCATTGTTCTGGAGATCATCTCTTTGTGCTGTAGGCACCTTCCCAGAATCTCACTTCTCCTCTTCCCAGTTTTGCTGTCTGTCCCTCCTTTCCTACAGCAGTGAGGTAGCCATCTGCTATTCTCTTTCTCTCTTGATAGACCCCTGATTCTTATCACATTAAGTTTCAAAATGTATAACCTCTCTCAAGTTGGCCTCTTTGCTTCTACCATGTATAGGGATAATACTGTTTTCTGGACCTTGGTACTTTCCTCTGTTTGCCCCTTTTTTGCCTCAGGTCCAGATAGCTATGATCCCAACCTTCAACTGCACTTGTCGGGAATGATCTCCCAAAACAAGAGAGAAGCCCAAAAAGATAGAGGCTACAGAATCTATTCCCAAATACATCTTGTCTACCTTTGCTGTTCTGACAAATAGACATGTGTTGCTGCAGGGATTCATCCAGCAACTAGCTATGAAGGCTCTGCTGTATGCCAGGAGCTTCCCCACTGTTGGGATATAGCAGTGAACAAGACAAGACCTTGCCTTCCAGAAGATCCTAGCTCCACCTCTTGATATTAGATGTTTACAATACCAGATGTTGGAGGAGACCCATCCAAAATCTAACCTAGACTTCACTCAGCAGTGATTTTGCTACCTGGCTTTCCTAATTTCCCTTCCAGCTCAAGCCCCACACATTTTCCTTATACAGTTCAGAACTTTTGTCAAGCCTGCTTTCTTTCTCATGGTTAAGTGTTTCACCTTGAAATTTGTCCTAATATGCTTGAATCATTTTCTCAGTGTTATTCAGATCTTTCCTTCTCAAATATATGCAACTTGCATGTAACCCTTCCTTGTACAACCATCACTACCTCAAGCACAGCTTCCCCATTGCTTTTATCATGAACTCTTCCCAGACAAAGATTTTAATTCCCTTCATAATATGGGTAAGAATTTCATCTAATTTTCTAGCACCTCAGTCTAGAAAAGTGGAATATGTTTTGTCTAAACAAAATCACTGTGACCCTTTGCTACTCATAGAATAAAATCACCATTGATCTAAGGAAAGCCCCACATTTAAGCCACTTGCATACACTAGGTTGCTGAGAGTGTGTGCAAAGAGCAGTGCAAAGCCAGTGTGAGCCCACAGAACAAACACAGGGATCCCAAAGTGGCCTACAAATATCCTTCTTGGTCTTTGGTGAAGTTTAATATCAGATCAAAGAAAGGGAGAGAGAGAAGGGGAAGAGAAGAAGGAGGAGAAGGAGAAGGAGAAGTAGAGGGTAAGGGGAGGGGGATGAGGAAAAGGAGGAGAAGAATGAGAAGAAGAAAGAAGAAGAAGATGATGATGATGATGAAGAAGAAGGAGGAGGAGCAGGAGGAGGGGCAGGGGAGGAGAGGGGAGGAGAGGGGCAGGAAAGGAAGAAAGAAGGAGAAAGAATGAAAGAACAAAAGAAAGAAAGAAAGAAAGAAAGAAAGAAAGAAAGAAAGAAAGAAAGAAAGAAAGAAAGAAAAAGAAGAGAGAGAAAGAAAGAAAAAGAAGAAAGAGAGAGAAAGAAAGAAAAAGAGAGAGAGAGAAAGGTGAGACATGTGAGCCTGTACCTCTGGCAGACACCTGGTCCCTGACCTAACAATCAAAGATCCCAAGGCCTGCCTCATACTCTAGTTTTCATAGTCCAATGTGGAGCATGGATATTTCTGGCAAGTTCAAATCCCAAGCACCTAATTCCAATTTTCATTTACAATGCCATTGGTGACTTCAGTCCTAATTGTTGTATCCCATATCACCCAAAGGCCATGGATTCCCCATCAGCTTATGTTCTGTTTCAATCAAGATTGGATAGGCTATGTTTCAGCAACAAAGACCCTCTAGACCTCAGAAGTCAAATACATGCTTGTTCCTCATTCACACTGCATTTCTTTCTTTTAGCAGAGACTGCCATACATTGCCTAAAATGGCCTTGAAATTGCAATCCTCCTGCCTCACCCTCCTGAGTGGCTGGGATTGCAGGCATTTACCTCCATACCTGGCTAATACATTTATGTCACAGGATATCTGGGGATAAAAGGGTACCTTGCCTACATTTTCTTCATTTGAGACCTTGACCGAGGGAAGGTCTATCTATGTCCTTGTGCAATCATAAAATGATTTTCATGGCCATCGTAATAGATATTCCTAGGAAAAAAAATAAATTGCACTTGGAATTAGAAGAGGAGCTTGGTCCTAGCTTCATCACCTAATAACTGTTATTATAATAAGGTACCGGTCATTTCTTCTTTCAGGACTTGTTTCCTCATCTGTAAAACAAGGAGATGAGATCACAAACAGCCTCTCAGAACAACTTACACCTCAGAAAGTCCGTGTTTCTTCTACCCTGAAAGGAAAAGGGAACTAATGCTTATTATCAATCCCCACAAATATCCTGGAAAGCATACTTGTTCTTCCTATATATATTGGAAAACAGGCTAGAGGAGTTACCTCCTCAATATCACATGCAACTGGTAATAAGCATGGGATTTGTACTCAGGATGGTCATATTTCAAAGATTTTCTTCTTTGTTGTTTCATTTCCCTCATGATGGTACATTATATATACAGAGAGGGAGAGTAAAGAGAAACAAATGCAATGGATTAAGCAAAAGTCATGCTTCCTGGGGTAGTCTTGGTGGGTAAAACAATCTGTGTTATTTTCACTTATTTTTACCACTCAATTTAACCTATTAAGCGCCAGATTCTGGGTAAGGTGTTGGATAGTCTAATTATGTCAGGAAAGTACATTTTGTCAGGGAGCACATTTATCAAAGAAATAGAAACCACATTTCAAGACAAAGGAATTTATTGCAAGAGATCAAAAATACTTATAAAACTTATGAGAGAGCTGGCAAAGTAATACTAATGGAAAACTGATGAAGGTTTCCATGAAACCAAGTAAAATAAACACCCAAAACTCTTATCCATCAGTACATCTACCAGCCATTCCTAGAAGTAAATAATGATTTATTCTTCTCTTTTGCCTTTCAAATATTATACAGCAGTCTCTTATTTAAAGAATTTAAACTGGAGCTTTGACCAGGCCTGCTTCAAAGAAGCTCCTATTTGTTTCGTTGTTGCTGTTTTTTTTTTTTTTGTTGTTGTTGTTGTTCTTTTGAGACAGGTCTCATATATAGTTCAGAGTGGCCTTCAACTTACTATGTAGCTGAGATTGGCCTCGAACTCACAGCAATCCTGGTTTAGCCTCCTGAGTGAGTGCTGAAATTACAAACATGCAGCCAAAGATCTCCTATTTGAAAATCATAGAAATTTTTCTTTTTTCTGCTGGCAAATAAATGAAAGTAACATAGTTGCTACACTTCCAGTCCTTGTGACCTAGGAAGTCAGGGAAGTTGTTGAATAACAATAGACAACAGCCAGTAGAGCAACCCCCGTTCTAACCGGAGGGGTCAGAAGTCTCCTGAAATAAGATAGAAGAATTGGGTCTTGACATAAGATAGAAAAGGAGTGTCCTCCAGAAGGAGTAACAAAGGAGTAAGGATGCCACCTGAGGAATATCAGGTTACAGAGTCCAATCACAGCATTCAGCGGTAAGAAACAGGGCTGGGCTCCAACAGGTAAGCTAAGATGACAAGATTCCAGGGGGCTCAATATGTCACTCTAAGGAGCTTGGACTTATCCAACGAATACTGTAAAACCACTGAAAGTTTTTGGAAGAAGGAAGTGATAAACTATGGTATTTTGAAAAGATCCCACTTTGTGTTGAAAGAGTTGGGAGGAAATGAGGATACCAATGAGGTGAACTTGAGGTCATACAAGTTCCAGACATTGCAGATTAGACTAGAGCCGTGACCACAGAGATGAGCACAAGAGGGCAGGGCAAGGGGACAGCACAGAGGCAAGGCTGAGCGATGGGAGAGAGAAGTCAGCCAGGCTCCTGGCTTGGCTGATGGAAGCGCGGTGGGAACTTAGAAGGAGGAACATGCTTAGGGGTAAAGGAGAGGGAGATTGCTGAGTTTGTTTCCACTCAAGGTGACGGTGAAGTGCCTGGGTGATAAAAAAAAAAAGGGTATCACCAATGAGGTGTGAACTGAACTCCTGCCGGAGGGGAAGCCCTGAGCTTCTGGAGGAGCTCTGGACTCAAGGGGCCCTGAAGGTCTGTGATTTCAGAGGAACCCCGAGTAGGGAAATCTTTGGGGAAAATTCAAATCTCACTTGAGGCAAATGCTTCAATTCTACACTGTCTCTAAGGAAAAGATCCCTGGCTGCCTTCAAAACCATAAAGAAAATGGCCTGAGAGGCAAGCTAAAAAGCTTGGGGGAGAAGACAAACCTCTTCTGTTGTTTAAGCTTGATGAAATGTGAAATGCCTGGGGGCTGGGTTTAAGATGAGAAACCTACTTAAACTGGGGCGTTGAGGGATTTCAAAGACACGCCCCAAGCCTGGGTCAGCCAGAAAACACCCTATGGCTGGGCTGAATGCTGCCATGCTAGAACAGTAAGAATCTGCTGAGGCACTGGAGTGGGATGGAATGGATATTCCTCCCCTTTTGCCTGGACTCACCGGGTCTCCCATGTCTCAGGAGACCCTCAGTTCCACTCTAGGACAGCTGGTCCCCTAGAGGGGGAAGTTGTATGCCTCCAGCCTTCCCCAAGGAGGCTTTTCATGAGGATTGGGGAAGATGCGTCAAGCTACCGCAGAGCAGTCCCCATAGCTCCACGCAGGCCTAACTACCAGCACCCGTTAGTAGGAGGAAGGGAACCTAATCACAAGTTTCACTGTCTCCATCAAATCCTGTCTGCCTGCCTAATTGCTTGCTCACCCTCACCTCCTGACTTTACTTTTTATTTATTTATTCCATGATATTTCTAATTTTGTGTCATAATACATAATTTAGGTCTTATTCCATCTATTATATGTTGTCTGTCTTACCCTATTCACATGTAAACTCCTTGCAGGGAAGATTTTGTAACTCTGACTCCTGATTCACATTTGCCTGGTGCATCGTGGTCCCTCAGTATACATTTGTTGAATGGAAGCGTGAGTTAAACATACTCTCAGTCTCTAGCATTTTAGAAAGAACGTGACTGATCTTGACTTTAAAAAAAAATTCAAATGAGACTAAGGAGACATTTGCATTATTTCATATTCAAAAGCCACTGTTGACACATTGAATCTTGCTAAACTTGCCGAGTGTGGTGGCTTTCTTCTGCCAGTGGGGTTACATAATTTTCCAGGCACATGTTTGGAGCACCAAGCTAAGCTTCTTCGCGCATGGCAGCTGTGGAGTGGTAATTGCAAGGGGGTGTCTCTGAAGGACTAAAGAAGACAGGCCATCTGCTGCAGCATCCAGGACAGTCAGGGGTGAGGATGTGGGGTCCACTGTGATGCCTCATCTGCTAGTTAGCTAACCCTGTGCTGGCTAGTTAGGCCATCGGGCTTGGCCAGTCGGACTTGGCCAGCTGGAACACAGATGGAATGGAAAGGTTCCTGCTGTAGTTGCCCTGTGCCAGAGACTGGGTGGTGGATGCTGGCCTGTGCCGGGGTCTTGGTGGTGGATGCTGGCCTGTGCTGGTGGATGCTGGCCTGTGCCGGGATCTGGGTGGTGGATGTTGGATGCCCTACACTGGAAGGGGAAGAGAAGCAGTTTCCATATTCCCATTCTACAAGCCTGAAAGGAAGAGTACAAATGTTCATGGTAGCAGCCAGCTGGGTACTCTGCTTCCATGGCAGGCTGTAATGGGGCCACCGGCCCCGCGAGTACACCATGTAGTCTCACCCCTATGCTTTCATGTATGTTGACAACTTCAACACCGAAATGCATTTCTCCCTCCTAATGACCTGCTCACACCTTTGCACCCTTTAACACCCTGAAAGATTTCACTTCCCCTGTGACATTTTCCTGGCCATCTGCCAACACAATGTGCTTCATCTGACCTACTTCAAGAAAAAAAGGAAGAGGAAGGATGAGGAGGAGGCAGAGGAAAAGGGAAATAAAAATGGTTAAGCAGTTCCTATGTTTATTTTACACATGAAGAAATTTAAACTGAGACAAATGAAGACACAAGAGCCTAAGTATCCATGATGTCATCTAACTGGCTTCAGGGAAATATGCTGGACTCAAATGACCCCTTCCACCTAATAGCTAATTTTGCTAGTGCAGCCCTCTGTAGGAGATTGAGAGCTCTTTTACAATGAAATGTCCTCAATAGAAAAGTCCCAGAGTAACACAGATAAGAAAAGTGGCATAGACTTTAGGCTTGTGAGTTTACTCCCTTCTCCATTATGAATGTATCAGCTGTGTGACCCTGGAAATGTTACTAAACTTCTGGGAAACTTCATTTTCTTCCATGTAGAATGGAAATAGAATTGAGTCATCCTGAGGATTAAAGAAGACCATTTTTATAAAGGGCTTGGCACACCACGAACAGTCAGTGTATCTTGCCTGCTGCCACCTTGCTGAGGACTTTTTCTGTTCTTTCCAGAGTTCCTAGCAGAGATCTAGGCTCCCAGAGTAGGGGAGGGGCGGTTTGAATGAGAGGTGAAAGGAAGAAATGACTTCGCAATCTAGGCTTCTGCACCACAAGGTCTGACATGGGACAGAGGATGGCCGAGGAGTCTCCCCAGGACACTGAGCCTATAAAAGAGACACCAGAAAGAGCATAGTACCATACAACACAGTGAGATGCTGCAAGCAGAAACTCAGTCAGCTTCAGAGGTGTCCAGCCCTGCTTGGGCTTTCTAAGGAAGGGAGGAATCTTCCAAAGCCTCCAAGGCTGTCAGCCTGTGCTCCAAGGCAAGCTGCAGACCAGAGAGAATTACCCACTTCAGCAGCGCCCAAAACACCAGTCCCAGGTGAGGAAAACTTCTCTGCTCCCATTTCAGGGCCCAGGGAGTGGTGTCCTTTCCCTTGACAGGAGTGTTCTTCTAAGAGACAGTCTAGCCATGAGGCCAGAGAGAGGGGATGTGACCAGATGCATCATCACATCTGTTATATAAGGCCCCTATGACACCTCTCCTCCAAGAATTTTTGAGTCTGGAATGGGGGCGGTGTAGCTACAAGGCACCCTGCTTACAATAATTGCTTCATCATAATAGAAAAAAGAACACCCTCAGGTTCAGAGATCTTAATGTCTTGCCCAACATCACACCTGGATCTTAGACTTTTGTCTGTCTCCGGGGCACTTTCCCGCTCCAGTGTGGCTCAACACATCACCAGATGTTCGCTGCACGCAGCTTGCAGGTGCAGAAGCTAAACAAATAACGCCACTTTTCTTTTTGCTAGCAATACCATGAGCTTTGAGCTAAATTTAGGCAGCACTTCCTCTTTCTCTGATTTCCTGATGTGATTTCCTCTTCCCTTCTTTTATGTACTTTCAGCAAACTCTTTTAAAAGTCTTTGTCTTAACTCCCCTACTTCATGGGTAAACTGCCTCGGATCTTTACAGGATAAAGAACAAATAATTTAAAAATATTTACATTGAAACTCAGCATCTACCAGATTGCCTGATTCAGAAAAGGTGTGTTTCAAGGAGCACAGTGTTCCAATTAATGGACTTTTCTGACAAACAGAAGGACAAGCTGGCTCGGCTCACAAGCGGAGGGTGAGGCTAGCAGCCCACATGGTGTGATCTGAGGGGTGTGTAGAAGCCTGTCGTGTGGGAGATAATGCCTTCCTCACTCCTGGCTGACACCTGATATATCACATTTGGAGTTTCATCCTTTAGCTTAAGGTTTTCCTTACCCGTTGTACTTGAAGTCCCTCCAGAAATATAGAAAGTACAAGAGAGAAAGTGTCACACGCCAGTTGGTCTCAGACTCAGACGTGGCTACCTTGAAGAACCTTCTGTGCAGGTCAGCTCCTTTCCTCAGGGCATGGTTGACAAGCATGGGGCCACTCTGAGAGGTTCATGGAGGCATCAAGCCTGCACTGAGCAGTGTGCTGGCACTCAGCCACAGGCACCATGGCCCCTCTTTAATGGTGGCCATGTTAGCTCCCAAGGCTGCAGTCAGCTGCTCCTCCTGCACCCACCCCCACCCCTTCTACCCCTCCTGGTCTCTGACCCCAGTGCTCAGGCTTCCTGCAACTGTCAAAGGGATGACATTTGCCCTCCCATCTCAGCTACCCTGCCCAGCCCACAGAAGCCCTAGATGTCCGTCCTGAAGCTGTCCTAGCAGTGTCGCTGTCCCCTTAGCCCGCACCCCCTAGCAGTGCCAGGCTCCAGCATCTCCTCTTCCCCTCCACCCAACAGTAGCTTGGGTTCCCATGGCACTGTGCTTTCAGGTAAGTGACAAAGGGGAGCAAAGTGATGGTGTAACACACACTAGGAATTGCCTGGTGGCTAACATCTCAGCATATTAACTGCGGTACGGCAGGGAAGCGAGGAGGGGTGGCAGTAGATGTGGCTCAGCCTTCCCGCCTGAGCCCACACTCAAGGTGAACTCTCGCCCCCATTCTTTCCTTCCACCTAGTTACTCAGGTCAAAACAGAGCCCCTGCTTCCTCGCCACAGCCTCCTAGCCAGTCTCTCACTTTTCCCGGCCAGAAACCATCAATGCTCTATACAGGTCCGGGCAAGGGATCCGCACTAGAGCGCACTCTCCCTCCTGACCAAATGCCTCCTCAGCTCCCTGTATAGCACAGCCCATGTTTCCAAGGCCTTGACGGTTCTGCCTCCCTCTCTGATCTCCTACTGTCCTCAGCGTCCCCCCCTGCCCCACTGGACTGTTCTGCTCTTCAACCTGCGCATTTCATTCTCCACCCAGCGTCTTCACCTTCCCCATTTCCCTCGCCTGGGTTGTAGCCATGGCTGCTCTTTCTTGACACAGAGTTTCAGCTTAGGCATCTCTCTTCAGAGGAATCTTTGCTGACCACGGACTTCATGTCTGGAGGCCCCATCACCTCACCCTGCTGCACTGTCATCAGAACACATACTACTTCCTAATACGGTCTTGTGTATTTATTGTCTGTCTCCTCAAACAGAATAGAAAGTCAGTGTCATAACGTCTTTACTGTTGTCCCCCCAGAGCAGCATTCTCTTATTACATAATGGGTATAATGGGAAAAAAATGGGCTCTGGCTTGGGTCAGACAGTCCTGGGCCTGAACCCTAACGTGTGCTTCACAATCTCAGGAAAGTCTTTTAATCTCTCCAGGCTTGTGTTTTTGTGTTTAAGAAATTGAGGATGGAGTATCTAGTGGGCTGCTAGGGGATTAGATAAACTGAGGGCTGTATATGCCCTGGGCACATGCAGATACTCAACAAGTGGTCACCTGGCTCACCTCTCGCTCCTTTGCAGGGCATGGGAGCTGTTGTTTGCACACCTGCTCATCATGAAGAGGAGTTCGCCTGGGTGGGCAGGAGCAGAGAACCAGCTCCAGTGAGCGGAATTACAGACCCACAGAGAACTGAACAGGGTCTTTCCAAAATTCATGTCCACTCACAACCTCAAAGTTTGATCTTACTTGGATATATATGTGTCTATAATCAAGGATCAAACAGATCATATTGGATTAGGGTGGACCTAGGATACAGTGCATGCCTTAATAAGAAATAGCAAAAAAGGACACAGAGAAGAAGCTGCTGTAAGGACAGAGGCAGACACTGAGGTAACATATCTGCATGCCAAGGAGCACCAAAGGTTGCTGGGAGCCACCAGAAGGTAGGAGAGGCAAGGAAGAATTCTCCCTCACAGCCCCCAAAAGGAAATGTGCCTGTAGACACCTCGAGTCCAGACTTCTGGCCTCCTGAGCTGTGAGCGAATAAACTGCTGCTATTTTACCACCCCAGTCTGTGGTATTTGCCACGGCAGTCTTAGGTAGCTAATGTAGGACTGGAGACAGCTAAGCACATTTGCAAAAGGAAGAGCGCATTGACTTTAGCTCCTGAATGACCCTTCCAGGCCTGTACAGTATTCCTGATTTCTTCCATTTTGTAGGTGAATCTTCAAGAGGCTACCTGGCTTACCTGTGGGGACACAGCTGAGGCAAAATGGTGGGAGAAGAAAGATTGACTCTGTGTTTTGACTTGAAATTGAGAGGACAGAATTCCTAATATTCACTCAACAACATGTATGTGCTGCCTGCTCTTCACCAGCCCACATGCTGGCACTCCAGAAGAGAGGGGAGGATAACTCCACTCTCACAAGCGTTCCCCAGGAAGGCAGCAAAGCAGACAGAAGCACAAAGCTGCACTGGTTTGTGCAGGAAAGACAGGTGATTAGAGCTGCTTTGTGGTCAGAGGGGTGGGCAGGACTGAAGAGTCTGAAGCAGCAGATGGAGGTGGCACTGGCTGGCTATGGGGTCCCGGGTCTGCCAAGGCCCCTCGCGTGGCCTTAGCAATATAAAAATAAAGTTGAACTTAACACTGTCTTTTCGCTTAGTAAATATTTGGTTGCCTAAGTGGCTCCCAAATTGTGTGAGGGTCTCTCGATGTTTCCTCTCTTAGTGTCATTATTGTCAGTTGTCAAACACAAAGCTATTTTGTTTGCTGTTCTGAGTGATGCGACAATACGCTGACACAGCATCTGTTCAGTGTTTCAGCACTAAACCTATTTTGGGAGGGGCAGTACTTGGAATAAAGTTTGTTTTGTAAGTCAGTCCTTTAAAGATAAAAAGGCTGGAGGTAGCAAAAAGGTTGGAGCTGTCCCAGTGTAGATGGCTGGTTTTCTGAGGGCATCACAGTCAGGTACACGGTAATGGTGCCCTGCTCTCTTCTGCAGATGCATAGTACTGGGCCTCCCTTGCTTCTGAGCTCCGTGTGGCTGTGTACTAGAGGAGAGCTCTCAGACCATCAAAACCCAGATTTGAGGCACTTCCATACATGGGAACCCAGGCTGAGTTCTCTGAGGTTGATTCTTCCTGTGGGCTGAAGAGCTAACTGGACAGAGGTTCTGGCATAATTACTGCAGCATCCCCCCCAGGGGCCCTCCTGCAGCAGACCATCAGCAGCCTCCTTCCCTAGCTGGTCTCTCCTGGATGGGTGAGGGTGTGGCTGGTCTGGGGAGCAGGAGAGGAAGGCCTCTCCTCTGGCCCTGTTCTCAGTTCCCTGCATCTGCATCTCTGCAGCAGCGGCCTCCCAAGCTACTGAACAGCTTTCATGAACAAGGCCCTTTGCCAGGCCATGGCGGCAATAAGCAGGTGCAAAGGAAAAGTCAACGTTAACTTAGCCATCTCTGCCTTCGACTGAGGCATCACAAACAGCTGATTGTCCTTTTCTGCCTCCACCAATGGGAGACACGAAGAAGGGGCATTCCAGGCCCTCTTTGCTAAAAGTTGGGTTCGTGAGGGAGAGGACAGCTTTGCTTTCTTGGCCACCACCATCGCTATAGGTATCACAGCTTAGGAATGTCCTGGCTGCTGACAGCAGAGTGTCAGCTAGGCTAGGGAGGAGGAAGACTTCACTCCTGCCTTTGCACCCATACCCACCTCTGACAGGTACTCCAGTACCTGTCATCTGATCCAGGGCCTGATCATCTCCAATGATCCTCATGGCTAACGTGACTACTCAGCTGCGACCCTGTCCTCTCTTCATGCATAAAACAGGCCATGGGGTCCACTGCTGGGCCTCACTGACAGAACCCCAGGTGTGGGATTTGTCCTGCCTCTACTGTTCTGCTGTGGCTTCATCACTCCTCCTCTTCCCTCTTTATACAAACTTTTCTAGTCTTAGGGGTTTTTTTTGTTTTCTTTTTTGTTTTTTTTTTGTGTGTGTATGTGTGTGAGTTCAGCTGGATGGGAAGAAGTATGAAATTGCACTGGAATGTAAAGTTTGGGTTCTTGTCTAAGCTTGAATTTTTAATTTCAAGCCCCCAAATTTGACATCTTTGTTCCCTGTTACACTTGGAGGCCCTAGGTCCCCAGGATAATGTGATTCCAATTAATTTGCTTGGTCAGAGTAGCAGGTTCAGGATACAAAGAAATTAAGTTATCAAGCATTCGTTAACACAAAATGCTGTTTTACTACACATATAATCTGGAATTAATATACATAATTCACCATACTATGAGGCATGGCTAATTAATACAGAAACATTTGTTGAGCATCTACTATATACTTTATACCAAGAAATAATGTTAGGGTCCTGAGGGAATGGAAAATGATGGTATAAAATAAAGACAAGAATTTTTACTCTCAGAAAATCTACTAAAAGCAATAAAATGCAGACATTACTACAATTCAAGATAGGATATAAAAGCAAAGAAATAAATTGCAGTGTTTGTAGAGAATAAAAACATAAAAGGAAGGGCAGCTTAAATGTGATAGGGAAGATGGAAAATCTGACTCCCTACCTAGAAATCCCAGGGCAATGCACTGAAGAGCCTTTAAAACCCGCAAGTGAGCTTAGGAAGGTGATTGGGTACAACAGCACACAACAACCAGGAGATTTCGCTACATCTGCAACAGCCAATTACATAATGCCATGGGAGGAAATACCTTATTCATCTCTGCAACTAAAACTGTTAAGCCTAGGGACAAATAGAATGAGAAATGTCCAAGACCTACTTGAATAAAACCATACAACATTATCAAAGGACATACAAAAGAACTGAGTAAATGGAAAGATAACTTATGCTGTTATACCAAAAGGCTTAATGGTGCAAAAATAACAACTCTCCTCCAATTAATTTGCTACTCAATACAGTTCCAATCAAAAGCCTAACTGATTGATTTTGGAATTTAATGAGTAACTGGTAACTGTATCCTTGACAAGAAAATATAAGGAAAGAATGAGGAAAAATATTGAGAAAATACAAACATAAGGGAGGAAAAGGAGTGTTGATATTCTTTACCACATATTAAAACATACTTTAGGGGCTGGGGATTTAGTTCAGTGGCACAGCACCTGTCTGGC
Organism: Chinchilla lanigera; assembly: GCF_000276665.1. Classification (NCBI taxonomy): domain Eukaryota; kingdom Metazoa; phylum Chordata; class Mammalia; order Rodentia; family Chinchillidae; genus Chinchilla; species Chinchilla lanigera. The sequence goes on from NW_004955508.1 coordinate 5,768,460, forward strand.
AAGTGCAAGGTCGTGAGTTCAATTCCCAGTACCGGAAAAAAAACACACAAAAAAAACATACTTTAAAGCTGAAGTTATTAAAACAGTATGATATGCACGCAGGACTAGATAAACAGATTAAATCAAGGAGAGTACAATATCCCAGAAACTGACTCTCCCTCTCTTTCTCTCTCTCTCTCTGTCTCTGTCTCTCTCCCTCTCTATATATAACATTGTCTTTGAACTCATTCTTTCTCCTTTGAGATAGGAATAATAAAGAGTGAGAGAACTCTTAGCTTTAGAGCCAGAGAAGATTAGATTTTAACCTTACCTTTATCAATTAAAATTCTATCACACTGAGCAAGTTTCTTTACTTCTTTGTGCTTTCCTTTAACAGGAGAGATCTCAATCCTTGTACATTCATCTCACTTGTTAGCAATAATAAATAAAATAACCTGTATACATATAAACACTCTGTGTGTTGTATTTCTCAGGAACCTAGGAATAAAGTGTCTAGGGGTTGTATTCAGATGTCTAAAGCCTGGAATGTTGAAATGTCACTATTGCAATCATCTTCCCTTATCTTGTGGTCTTAGTCCATGGTATAGTATAAATTGCTGAGAAGCATTTCTTTAAATAATTGCGAGTCAGTGACCCCTGAGACAGAAACTTTTTGACAGTATGCTTGAATGGGCAAGATGAGCATGAAATATTCAGCAGAGCACAAGCCCAAGGTTGCAAGCTCTGGGGAAACTAAAAGACTACTTCTATCACCTTACACGTATTGCAGCAAACCAACTCTTTGGGTTTCACTAAGAATGCGGTTGTGTGTTTACTTCCCTGCTCCACTCTGTATGGTGGAGGACTGAATTTCCCAGTTTCCTTTGCCCATATGTTCTAGGGTAGCTTCAGCCAATGGGAGAAGCTAGTGAAAGACTGGAAGGTGGGGTGAATGAAGAACTGAGGGTATTTCTTCTTGTTTTCTGTTACTTCTAGCAGTCTCAGTAAGGGCTAGTAGCAGTGATGCTTTGCTCCTGTTATCCGAGCTCTGGAGTGACAGACCTTCCCTTATCATCCCACATATCCCTGGACGGATCCCATCATGTTTCCAAATCTAGCTTAATGGCGCTGGCTTCTGAACTCTCCCCTAGTTGTTCCTCTAGCACTAAAACCACAGCAGTTTCTCTTTGTTGCCAGCCTCTGGGATCCCGCACTGTCCCACAGTTTGGCTTGTCCACTCTTTCACTACAGTATTTATGTGACCCTGTGTTAAATTTCTTTATTTAAAAGACCTAAAGTTGTTTCTGCTTTCCTGACTGAGAGTCGGCTTCCTGGAGCAAACATGAAATACGTATACTAATGTGTGCTAACATGACCTTTACTGGGCACCTACAAGTTCCAAACATTGTGCTAAGAGATTTAGATCATTTCGTTTTCTCATCCAATCAAGCTGGTGAGATAGGAAAGTTATTATTACAGAATATGACAGACGACAGAAACTGAGGCTTGCATGCGAAGTTGAAGCTCTACTTTATTAGCGAAGAGTTTCTACTTGGGAGTAGCTAGCTGATTCTGAAGGCAAGGAGAGACCCGGGTCAGCCCACAAGACCCTGCACTCTGAAGCAATGTCCTTCATGATTCAGAGGTGCTTTTGTCAGGTCCATCTTCCAATGGCTACAGCCCTCTCTCTCCATCTCATGGGCTGAAATGACAGTGGACTGACTGATGAGCTTCCCCTGCGAGTAGGAAAGCACAGCCATGAGCAGCAGAGAGTCACCCGTCCTCCTCTACCCGATGTCTCTGCAGTAGCTTTGATGAAGAGGACGAGGGCCAGTCACCTCAGCCATTTCCCAACCACAGAATCTTTCATCATCAGCCCAGTCTTTGTTGAAAATTAGAGCGGTGGGGCTTTTTCCTCCCTAACTCTTGTCTTTGATCATTTTGCAGAGAAAATATGGGGTGTTGCTCAGACTACACAGAAAAGCCTACAAATTGCTCCTGTCTGTCCTAATGCTCCTCTGAAACATTACTTTCCTCATCATTCTCCCATTATTCCAACTTCCTCCTATTTTCTTAATATCCCTCGGAGGCAACCACATTGAAAACCCATAAAGGCAGATTTCCAGGAGGTCTTCTGGCTGGCTGGGCTCCTTCACTCCAATTTGAGGAAGGTGATTATTGTTTTCTTATGTCTTCCTGGATGCATCCTGCTTCTTTGTCACATCTTGAGGTAAGAGATCGTGAAGCCAACACACAGAGCTTCACTCCATTCTTTCCTAATTGGTGAGATTCTGACCTAATTGGTCAGCCCACCCTTCTCTAGAGAGCCTCATAGCTCACCTGCTCTGTAGAAATCAAGGACCAGTTACACCCAGATTCGGGCTGAAAGGGAACACAGAGAAACAAAAGTGTGTTTACGACACAAGCAACCCTTGTTTCCTAGAGGAAAGAAGTGTCCAATACATTGTCTCAATAGGTTTTATAACAAAAAACTAAGCAACCAAAAGTTCTTCTTTGGTTCAGGATAAACATCACCATTTTTCCATTACTCTGAGGCCAGTGATGTGGGCTATGGTTTATTATTTGGTTTCTTATAAACTAAAAGTCAATCATGTATGGACATATTAATATCCAGCTCAGGGCCAGGAATATAGCTCAGTGGCACAAGCACCTGCCTGGCAAGTGCAAGGTCCTGAGTTCTATTCCTGGTACAAAAAAAAAAAATCCAGCTCAATAAAAGAGTCAGTAGTGCTTCCCTTTTTTATTTATATTCACTTATTTTTTTCATCTTTTTGAGATGGGATCTCACTATGCAATTCATGCTGGCCTTGAGCTCACTTTGTAGCCCAGGCTGGTCTTGAACTTGCAGTGATCCTCCTGCCTCAGCCTCCCGAATGCTGGGATTACAGGCGTGCGCCACTACACCCAGCTCTTTTAATTTCTTTTTTTTTTGGGGGGGGGGTACCAGGAATCAAATTCAGGGCCTTGTGTTTGCCACGCAGGTGCTTGTGCCACTGAGCTATATCCCTCTATTCACTTTTAAAAGCAATTAAGCAGAGTAATTTTAACAATGTGAGCAATTAGCTTTAAATTAATATAATGTATTGTCATATCAAGGGATATTTCTTGTAAAGGAAGACAGTTGCCAGTGAGATGTTGGAAATGCAAGGCTGTCCCTTCCACCATTAATCAATTAGTCAGTCTCTGAACCCTGTTGTAAGCATTTACTCTACACTGGTCCCTAGCAGGAGACAAGAAGCGATTGGCTCAATACCTGTGTTCTCAGAAGCTTCCTTTGGATTTAGGAGACCTGGTTTAGAAGGGGCCACATCTTATTCTAAAATCCTCTCCTCAAATACATCTCTACTGTTCGGGGCTGTACTTGGCAGAAGCGTGATTACATGAAGGGCCTGGGAAGCCTTCTAAGAGCTAGACACCTGGACAGAGGGCCAGCTTAGGAGTGGGGAAGGACTGGGGGCAATTCTCACCTTAGCCTGATTCCGTGGTTTGGTTCCTTTTATGGAGAGAAATCACTCAGAATTCTGTGCAAAAGGAAATTTTTCAAGAGACAAAAAACAATAGAATTGATAGGGAATTTCAAAACAAGATAGGAAATTACCAATGGTTATTATATTCCATACTGTTATCTTCAAAGTAGTTGCTCAGATTACCAGATACAGGCATGCAGCATTGATCCAACAATATAAGGACTAATGGGAATTTTAAAAAGAAGCAAAGTATGAATTAAAGGAGTTCTATATTTGTTAGAACTCTTTGCTTGTAAATATCAGAAGCTTGCTGGGGCTGGGGATTTAGCTCAGGGGCACAGTGCCTGCCTAGCAAGAGCAAGGTCATGAGTTCGATTCCTGGTACTGGGGGAAAAAAAAAAGAAGCTTGCTGAGGTTGGATTAAACAGGAAATTAGAACTTACTTTAAAGATACAAGTGGACTCACAGGATCCAAGGTTAAAGCTGTCAGCAATTAGAGGGACCTAAACCAGGAACTGAAAACTAGCAGAAGTCCAAGAAGTCTCTCCATCTCTTTTCTCTGTTCCCCTCAACACACGGAAGACACTGTTTCCCAGGAAACTGGACACTTCTGCTCCTCTGTACATGTGGCTGCAGGTGAAACGGCAGCCTGAGGTCACATGGTACCATTCTAGCCACTGAAACTCTCTTAATCCTCCATCTCCAGGTCCCCTAAGGGGAAGGGTCATTTTGCAGCGGTGCAATCACCACGGTGCCAACAAGACAGGTTGCATGGGACAGTCAAGACCTCTGCAGTGAGCTGTGTGGCCACCTGCTACTTTATTTAACAAATCAAGCTCACTTTCAGCATTAGAAACGTGGGGACCAAACCAGGGCTTGAGCAGGGGCGAGAGATCTTGCATCCACTGTGTTTGTGGAGAGACAGTCTGTTGAGCACAGAAGCCTCTTCATCTTATGGGCATGTGCAGCAGCAGGTGGAACCATGGGGAGAGCCACAGCAGTTGTGACTTACATCCACACCACTCAAAGAGAGGCCAACAGAGCAACAACACAAGGGAGATTGACAGCAACCTCAGGGGCTGAAGCTCCTGCAGAGAGGTGGGGACAAAGCAAACAAATGCATCTTACCTCCCAGCTGATGTGCCCTCGGAAGTGCTATCACATATGCATGTAAAATGGCTACCAGTACAGGCAGTGCGGGAAACATCTGAGACCTGGGGGTCCTCTGTGGGAGCAGGTGGCTTTCAGGAAAACAACAAAGGTGGAGAAGGACTACTTACAGAATGTGTAAAAGCTTTCACTGGAGAGAATTTAAACCATTTGCTAAGGTCGACAGAATAATGATGTCTTTCAAACAGCTCACACTCAACCCAGCAATCCCCAGCCCATGGCCAGTCCTGCCCCACCCACACTCCAGCCACTTCCCCTCACTTATTTTTGGGAAGCGAATCCTGGATTTCAGATCACATCATCTGCAAACACTGCAATATTAATTCCCACATTATTAGAATATTTTTAAAAACATCCACAGTTCCATAATTACATCTTTAAAACTTCCAATAATGCTTTAATGTAGTTAGCTAAGCCATGGTTAAAGGCTCAATTATTTGACAACTTTTATGATACTTTCTGTGCTGTACTTGAATTAGGATCCAAATAAGATCTGTAGGTTATTATTAGTTTTTAAAATCACTTTTGTCCTACTAGTTCTTTCTTCATTCATCTTTCATTTTTTACTCTTTAAATCATTAAAGAAACTGGGTCATTTCCCATAGTGTCAACCATGGTCTGGATTTTGTTAATTGTACCCATGTGTTGTTGTTTAATACGTTTTCCGGTTCTCTGTATCTCATTCAAATTTCTAATTAGACCTAGTGGCATAGTCAGATTCACGTTTGTTTGTTTGTTTGTTTGTTGTTTGGCAGGATGATTTCATGAATGGTAGTTTATCCATCACCAAAATCCACATGTATCTTGATGTGGATGGCAGTGTGTTCCTGCAGTCCCAACTACTTGGAAGGATGAGGCAGGAGAATCACAAGTTCAAGGCCAACCTGGGCAACATAGACACTTAGTGAGGCCCTGTCTGATAAACAAAAGAACCAAATATATCTGTTTTCCCTTTTTTAAAAATTTTGACAGTTATTGATAATCAGTGCCAAGGTCCATTAATTCCTTAGGGGTTACAAAATGCTGCTATTTTATTTCTCTCATTTCCTCTTTGTTAGGATGCATCAAATTCATCCTCATCTACTATTTGATTTTCCAATTCACAAATAAAAAGTAGATTCCTTCCCTTTATTTTCAAAATAATGACTAAATAATGAGGTGGCTCCCAAGGGCTTCAGTTATCCACTCTGCAGGGTAACAAACAACCGCAAAACTTAACAGCTTCAAGCAATGCGTGTTTATTATTCAACAGAATTCTGTAAACTGAGCTGGCGCAGTTCACTTGTTCTGCTCCATGTGGTGTCAGCTTGGACTGGGTCATCCACGGTGACTTCATCACTCACTTGCCTGACACCTCAGATGGAAGAGCTGAGGGCTTGTTGGGACAGCTTCCCACCCTGTGTGGCTAAACTGGGCTTCCTCAAAGCACAGTGGTCTCTAGGCACTCAGGCTTTTGATGGGACACTTAGATTCTGAGGGGGGGACCCTCATACGTCTCAGCCTCAGAAGTTATGACCCCATAACTTCATTCTATTGGTGGAACAGGCACACAATATGCCCAGACTCAAGCAGAGGAGACACAGATTCCATTTTTCCAGAGGAGAGGCAACAAATTTACAGCCATCTTTACATCACTACATCTAGCATCCTTCAAAGGTCACTCATTGGGATTTCTTTTATTCTTTCTTTATTCTATTATCCTTTGGTTCAATCCACTGCAGTTATTATGCTTATTGATGCTAAAATTGTTTCATGCTTGGTCAACAGGAGATTACTTAGGTTTTCTTATAAATCCTTTTAACACCAACCCAGTTGACTCATTGTTTCAATTTCTTGTATAGCAAAATGTTCCAGGTATATCTGATATAGTCCCTGTCCCAGACAGAGCTGGATATTTCTCCAGTATGGTACTTGAAGACCTTTTAGTGGGAAGTGGCATTTAAAAACCACAATGGGAGTCACATGTGCACTCATCGCTATTGCATGGACATTGCCTTGAGATCTTTTCCAGGGAAAAAAAATAGAGAGGTGATTTTCAACTATCTTATGTCTAACCATCTTTCTTCACTTTGCTATAGCATTGATGCTACCTGCTTGATAACTTCCAGGGCACTGGATTTTTCCCCATGATTTGAATGATGTCTAATGCATCTCTACTCCACATGCACCATTTGAAGATGATTTGCAGACCAGTACACGTTCTTCTTTTTTTCTTCTCCTCATGTATAGTCTACAAAATTATTGTACTTTAACCCTACTACAGCCTGGAAACCTTAGTCTCCCTAGGTACCTTTCTTTCAGTGTGCTTTCCAACCAGCATCTCCCTCCCTCATCATGAGATGAACCATTAACCTTTTTACCCAAATAACCCACAGTCAAAAGACTCAATCCCTCACATTTCCAAACCCACCTAAAAACTTAATTCTATTTATAGCTATCTTTTCCCTCTTTTCTTCCTGTCTCTGTGGTGAGGGTGTGAGCCCCTCCAAAGGCTCCTCCAGTGAAGCCTCCCCATGTAGCTTTAACTGGAGGCTCACCACAGAAGGGTGGAATTGACCACATTTTCCGCTGTGTTTCTTCACAATTGACTTGAATGAACAGTGGAGTCCTACCTTGACCCAGTTAGAGGAACTCTGAAGAACAGACTCTGGTTGCTGGGGAAATAGAAATTCTTACTTTGGATAACAAGATGTGTGATTGTGAGGTTTGCAGCACTCGGTCTTCTAAATAAGAATAACTTAGGAGAGAGAGAAGCAGACACTCTGCTTCCAGGAAAAAAAAAATGTTACCACTGCATGTTTTAATGGTGTAACCCAAGAAACTTCCCTTACTGCATAAAGCAGTGTTTGTTCACTTTCCCATTAATGCAACCAAACATCCAAACCACGATAGACTTCCTGTTCCCCAGACAAGTATATTATTTTCTTACATTTGGACATCAGTTTACAGTCAAAGAACTAATATTGACCTAATATGTCCAGGAGCAGCCAGGTGATTCTGCCTTTATCTGATGCTAAGGAGGAGGGGATGATTGAGTGTATTACTTTTTATGCAGTGAAATATATTTCATTTGAAATTTATCACTTTATATAAATGTACACTTTAGTAGCATTAAGTACATTGGCACTATTGAGTAATCACTGCCACCATCCATTTTCAGCGTATATTCATCTTCCCCGACTAAAACTCTGTACCTATTAAATAAAAGCTTCCCATTCTCCCTTCCCACTGCCCCTGGCAACCACTTTTTAATTTTATATCACTGTAAATTTGACTACTCCAAGCACCTCAAATTAGTGGAATCATATATTTGCCCTTTTGTGACTGACTGACTTCACTTAATATGAGGTCTTCAAGAATTTCTTACCTTAAGACTAATATTTCATTGTATGAATAATTACATTTTGTGCTTGCTTCTGCAGCAATATATACTAATCGCATTTTGTTTATCAACTCAAGCATCAATGGACACTTGAAACGCTGCTATTTATTGGCTACTGTGAAAACACTGCTATGAACACATTGGTACAAATGTCTACTCGGGTCTTTGCATGCCATCCTTTTGGGTAGCAACTTCAGAATTCACTTTGGGAGTTCAATACCAGAAATGAGATTGCTGGAGCATATGAATAGCCATTGCAGAATGCTGAATCATATGGCAAATCTATGTTTAATATTTGAAAATCTGCCATACTGTTTTCCACAACACTTGCAATGCATGAGTTCTTTTTTTTTTTTTTTTTTTTTAATGCATGAGTTCTGATTTCTCCACATCTTCACCCACTGTTATCTTATGCTTTTATAGAGTGGCCTGTTTTATTAGTAACCATCCTAACAGGTATGAAATATGCATTTTAATTCCAACATTAATAGTCTACCTACCAGCCAGGCAAATAAGTGCACCTGGGGAAATCAAAATATAGGTATCTGTTAGTGATTCTCTGGAACCTCAAAGACAGGGCCCCTAACTGAGAATAAGTAAGATGAACAGGTTTGCTCAATAAATGTTTGTTGAAAGAATGAGTGAGTGAGCAACCAACACCGCCCAAAAATGCAGAAAATTCAGCTGAAGAACTGGGAAAGTGAAATAGGTAGAGACAAATGGCAAAATGTAAGATAGAAGCTACAAAAGTAAGCAATAAGGGACTGGGGATATAGCTCAGTGGAACAAACACCAACCTAGCAAGCAGAAGGTCCTGAGTTCGATTCCCAGCACAAAAAACAGGAGATAGTAGAGGGACCAGAGTTATTAGGGTCACTCCTAAAACCTCAAGACATCTGGTTCTGGCACTCCAGATCTTTCCTGCATAATTTTACCTAATCGGGTCACTTTTCTGCCTACCTAGAAGCCCATTTGTTGATCTTTAAAAGCTCAATCTCCTGATCCAGTACACTATAGTCAGCATGTCAGTGACCGCCATGCTTTTGTCCACACCAGCAATGTGTGCTGCTGTGAATGCTCAAGCAGAGAGGTCCTTTAAAAGCCTGGCATCTCAGGCTTCAGCTGGAGAAGTGCTTTAAGGGAGACTGAAGCTCAGCACAGTTGGTGGAAAGCAGCCGTGGAGCTTTTTGCTCGGTCCGTGAGACTCGAGATGATCAAATTGATACTGCTCCCATTGGGAAGATCCTGGGGTGTTAAATTCAGAGAAATTTCAGTAGCATCAGGAGGCGTTGAAAGCATCTGGAAGTTTTGCTTCACCAAGGCTGGAAAGGAAATCAGATATTTATCTAAAGCTTGTCCAAACCACTTTGACCTGGACACGAGCCTGGAAGTCTGAGACAGCCTCTTTCTGATGCTTGCTTTTCTCTTTCTGGGGAGGCAGGAAATAGCAGATAGATAACAATGCAACACCCTTGATGATGTGATTTTTCTCTCAAATAAATAGACTACGAGGAGCACTGAGGCATTGCTATCTTCCTATTCCCTGAGCTTTGTTCAGGAAACCCTGGATAATATTTCCCTGACATCCTGCTCCTCCCACGAATTTCTTCCCAAAGCCCTTGCTGAACGCTCATCCTTCCCTCCAGCATCCTTCCCTCCCGCATCCAACGTGCACATTCTGACTGACAGTGCTCCCTGACAGCCCGCAGAATTCCTCGGGGATATGTGGGTGCCCCATCTGTTCTCATATGGGAAGAAAGAAGTGATCTCTACATCCAATATCAAAGATTTCCAAGTACTCAGTGAATTATTTTTCTGTAACATATATCTTTCTACCCCAGGTGGCCTCACTGGAGAATTCTTCCAAACATTTTAGGAAGAAATAATATCATTTCCAAAACCTCTTCCTGAAAACTGAAGAGTCAGCAATAAAACAGGAGGAAACAAGCATGAGTCTTAAAGGCATCGTGCTAAGAGAAAGAAGTCAGGTGTGCAAACTCCCTTCCTGTGATTCCACTTACATGACATTTTTAAACAGACAGAATTAAGGAGATGGAAGTCAAATCTAAAGCATCACTGATATTTTTAAAGAAGAGAACCTTGGCTTTCAGGGCACTAAATTTTAATTTATTTCAAACCAGCTTTAAAAACACATTTTACACTTACTATTAAATATATGTATTGATGTCTCTTCCATTGTGTTGCCATGTTACCGTATCATCCCCCAAATCAGAAAAAACAGCTTCGCAGCTGGTTCCTGCTGCTGGCTGTTCTCACTGTCATCACTCATGTCTGAGGCCATGCATCTTCCCCAACCTCTGCTTTGTGCACACGCACATCAATGACTTAGTGAAGCCCAGGACAAGGAGCGGGACCTCAGGAAGCTTACACTTCACAGGCACTGGGGAGAATCCTCTTGTGAATGAAGAGTGGAAAGGAGTCTTTCTAAAATGACAAAGATGCTGTGAGATCAGGTGAGATGATGGATATAAGACGTGGAGTACATAGTGAGGCTGTCACAGATACAAACGAATATTGGTACTTGTATAAGCATTTGGATTCCTTTTATTTCCTATTACCAGGCTCTGCTTGGCTTCCCTGTGCTGTTAGAAACCACTTACTGGGGATGAATTAACCTAGCCCCAGTTATCTTCCTCCATGCAGACATGAACAGGGAACAGGAAGGAATCTTGCCCTGTACATTGAAGTGTGAGCCCCCTCAAGTGATAGTTTACTCCTCTGAAATGGGTTTTAGCGTCTTCTCTTCTGTGTCCTAGTCCAGGAGATGCCAACATAAATCTGGTTTGTTTCAATTACTCAACAAATATTTACTGGGCATGTAAGACATGCCAATGCTCTCTGAAGTGCTGTGGAGATAGCAGTGAAAAAAACCCAGACAAAACTCTCTACCTTACTGCTTTTAAATTTTAGCCCAAGGTGACTTATCTAAAATAAATACCTGCTTCATACCATCAGTTATTCTGCTAAAAAGGAGGTAAAGGGCTATAGGGCATCTCTTTATTTTTGAGTGTCAAAATTTTCCAATATGCCATAGAGAAGGATCTTAAAAGTATAGAGGGAAAAACCTAGGAGAAATTCCAACCTAAGCAACAGGATGAAACTAAAGAATAATTTAACCTATGAAGAGGAATAAATGTGAGCTGTTTATACAAACTTCATAACCCAGCCCCAGACTTTAAAAGAGAGATAGAAAAGTTTCTTTGTGAGCAGAATAAAACAAACAGGTAAAAGAACTAAAAATAATGGCTCATGAGGAATAGAGTCAAGCCCAGAACAAAGGATATGATCCTATTTTTTTCTAGGTCCTTGAAGGTCCCATTGCAGAAAAGGCACAATGTTTATTCTATATAACCTTAGAAAGTGGTAGCTACAGACAGACATATTTTGGCTCAAAATGAAGAGGTAGCTTTTACTATTATGTTACCCTTAGTGTGAAATGCACTGCTTAAGTTTGGGGTAGTTCCACATCTCTGGAGTGGATGCCATAGACAGGTTCCTGTTTGTCTGGAGTGGGAATACCATTAAACACAAACCTCCCAGTAGTCACCATGTACCTACTATATTCAAAGCACAGAATGATAGCTCGTACTTAGTCAACAAGATGATCAATGTTGTAATAAAAAAGAGTACAGGACTGAGGAAGCTAAGCCCTTAACTATACATTGAGGTGGGGAAATTTTCTTGTAGGAGGAAAATTAAGATCAAATAGTAATCAAACTAGCAATCAAGGGCCAGCAAAATGTTAGACTAAAATTAGTGCTTTCCAGGCTTGCACCATAGTCCCTGAAGGTTCGCACATAGACTCTTGAAGGTTTTTCTGGATAAAGCACTGTATGATTGGAGTTTTAGACACTTCTCCTTCTTCAACCAATGCAGTGATTTTAATCCATTATATAATCTCAGAAAAGAACTTAAAATTTCCATCCACATACTCTGTATCTAAAAATATAACCAAAAATATAAAGCTAGTAAACCATAGCCTAAAGCCTGTGTCTCTTAAGCTAAAGTATGCTTTTCAGAGCTTGTAGCTCCACATTGGAAGGATAGAGGCAGAGTGGAGTTATAGGGAGAGGTCCCGTGAGCCTCAGATTCAGCCAACTTCCTTATTTCTGACATTCAGACCTGTCAGTGAATGCTAGAGTAATGGAATGAAATCCACAGTATCTGAGTTCATTTATTTTTCCAAGGTGAACCTGGTGATTTTAAAGGATAAATAAAGACCAGCATACCTGAAGTGCCAAGCCATAGGATGGTTTTCTGAGCAGTCACGCATCTTTGCGGGACAAATGCTTCAGCACCAAGGACAGGGCTCACAGGTGGCTCTCTCAAGAGAATGGACTACCTAGCAGGAGAAGCCAGCTTCATCTTCTTCCACCCCTCTGCCCTCCTAAGGCCTGATCTTGCGTCTCCCCAGTTATGGAAATCGTGGTTCTACATTTAGCTTTCTTTTGGTTTCTGTCTCACTAGCAAATCAGACTCTGCTCAGCTTAATCATTTCCTTTTTAATTTAAGTGATCTCTTTGATTCAGAAATATAATGAGTCTTAATAGCATACTAAATATAAAGATGCACCACTCACCTCCAGAACATGATAAGTAGAAGAGAGCTAAAGGAGGGGAGTTAATATTTCTGCATTCTCCACTAAGTGCCAATAGAGCAGTCGATGAACGTCACTTGAATAAGATGATATTTTGGTGGGGTACAGAGAGTTTGAAAGAAGGAATCTCCTCACAGGTGAAGGTGAAAGTTTATCTTTCAGTCTGGACAGCACAGAACACATTCTCCTTTGTTACAGAAGGTAATTCTGTGTGCCTGGAAAAATCTGAGTCAATGTCTGTATTTTCAATACCCAGAATGATGGGTCAGAGGCAGATGCACTGTCCATATCTTGGGGGTTGGGAGGATCATAGGTGGATCTTTGATAATATTTACTTTCCTGTATAAGGGGAGACACTCTGAAATAGTACGATGGGCCTTTAGATCTGTCCTCAAAAGTTCTCCAAAAGGACACTAACAGCCAGGCACTTTAATTCTCAAAATTTCAGTTTTTCCAAAATCAAAATGAATAAAATATTACCCTCATCTAGAGACTGTTAAGACGATTAAATGAGACAACATGCATGAAAACATCTAGCCTGGCACTGATGCATAGTAGGTATTGAGAAATATTAGATGCTGCCTTGTGTATTTGCAAAGAATTGATTCTCTGCAGAGTAAATTGATGTGGTTTCTAAGTGGCTTATTAATGACTGTCAAGAAAATGTGAGCCTCTCTCTCTCCATCTGCTCACTCTCTGACAAGATAGACAGACGTGGTTGTGCCAGGTTCTGAGCACAGTGAAATCCAAACTTGCCCTTGGTAACATCAACTGCACATGCTCCAGTGAAGTCAGAAACAGGTCAGTAAGTTTTGCATAGTGGTCCTCAACGTCTCTTCCAAATCGCTGCTTTCTCAATTACAAAGGAAATGAGCCTGAAAAATATCTATAGCTTAATCGTTAAAGGTGCTTTTTGCTGAAAACCAAAATCCATAGCTTTTCCTCCTTTAACTAGAAAGTGATGGTTAAGCATTTACAATGCCAAGTATTGGGCTCAGTCTTTCTGTATTAATTACTCGTTAGGTGCAAATCATGACTCGCGGGGGCCTTGGGCCTTTGTCTGGTATAATGTGCTCCTTGTTCTTATAGGCTTGTCTCAAGCAGCCTGAACTTATGTAAACTTGGAACCCTTTTGGAGGTAGGGGTGATTAAGAATGGAAAGTCACAGTGACACAAGACTATCTTCATGTAACATACTTTAGAAATCACCATTCTAGATTGCCTTGCAGGAGCCGTTTCTCACAAATTTAAGCATCAAAAAGAGGAAGCAAAGCAATGACAAAGAGCACAGACTTAGTCAAATATATTTCTTCCTGGAAAAAGATGGTACTTGGGGGCCTTGAGGAATAAGGACTTCATTACTTCATTACTGCAACATAGGCGTATCTGTCACTGAAGTCCACCATGAGAGATTTTCCTCTGTCTATTGAAGGTTTCACATGCACCAGCACCCTGGAAGTGCACAGTGAGAGCGGCTGCTGGCCAGTATCTGTCAGCTTTCTGGGCAGCCTAGGTGTCCTATAGGATCCTTATCATGAAAATGCCTCCTGAGGCATTTACAACCTCCTGAGGAGACTCCTTATCAGAAAAATTCACTGCTCTTCAGAGGGGATTTCCGAGATGGGAAAGTCAGTGTGGAAACGAGGCTCTGGTGTCTCTGTGTTTATCATTGCCTGCTGACTTGTCCATCTTCCTCGATAGACTCTGCACATCCACCCTGCAGGCCTCTTGCTATTTATGGGCCTACTGCACCTATGTCCTGTGGGCAAAGCCCAGTGGGGAACCTGCTGATGAGCTGAGTTCACACAAGCCCTCATTTCTGGCTACCTCAAGGCTCTCAGCACCCTTTAAACAGGTCTTTCCTGGAGTAAGGGCTATTCCCCACGCCAGTCATCAGTCACCCCTGCTTCTTTGAGCTGGAAGTTAGGGCAAAGAACCACTGGCCATGCAGACACCAAGGTAGACCCATCAAGGGTGATTTTCCTCTGCAGTGAGGCTGGACGGACTGATAAGGAGAATGCGGGCGGGTAGTTCATGATTTTTCCACAAAACACAGGATGAACCAGACACACGGCACCCTTCCGTTTAACTCCTCTATGCAGTGTTGGCACACAGGATTGGAATTTTTTTGTTTTTGTCTTTGTTTGCCTTCCAGTACCAGGAATCGAACTCACGACCTTGCGCTTGCCAGGCAGGTGCTGTGCCACTGCGCTAAATCCCCAGCCCCAAGGATTAGAATTCAAGTGTGTGAATTTCACAACACGCTATTTGGGTTCATTACCCAAATTTGTACCAAGAACAACCTAGAGCAAATTATTTAATCTCTCTGTGCCTCTATCTTATCTGCAAAATGGGGTTAACATTAAGTCAATCAACTGATTAACCACATTTACCACACTTAGAACAGCTCCACACACTTAATAAATTAGCTAATGTCACTATGCTGCTTGGAGGCTTTCATGGAGAATTTCTGGGATTTATGTTTACCTATGACGCAGTCCAGGCACAGGGGATTTTAACAGCTTGGAAACCACTTGATTAAAAGAACCAAGTTCAGAAAGCCAAGTATTAACCTGTAGACATTGAACAATGTTTGATGAGGTTCATAGGTATCACAGACCGGACAGCTTAGCCAGGAAGGGGCGTCATCCACAGCAGTTGAGAAATGCAGAGTAAATGACAATGCTTAGTCCTGATCCATTCTAACCAGAAGCTTTGCTGCTCAAAGCAGCAAGTAATTCTCTCCTTATCTCGAGTGATGATACTTAATACGAACATAGTCATGTTTCTTGTTAGCTCCACCTCCAAATGCATCTCAGCTACTTTCACCTTTCTGCACTGCCCACCCCATGGGTCCGGTCTTCCACCCACCCTCATCTGGGCTGTGCTCACTCTCTCCCCTCATCCTCTCTGCTTCCGCAGTACTCAGCAACTGTGAGGATCTTTGAGCCTCACAGATGGTATCAAGTGACTCTCTCAAGGGCCCCACCCACAGTTCAGCAGTTCACTGTCCTGTTCTTCCCCCAGGCTCCCTGTCCTTCTGCTGCACACCCAAATCTGCACAATCCTGCAACGTGGCCCCCAGCCCAGAGGCTCCCTGGTGTCTCATCCTGGTTCTCTCCAGGCCTTCTCTGACTGCTCCCCCGGGTTGAATCCAACTCCTCTCTTACACTCACCTCTTGCACCTCCTGCTTTGATTCTTGGTGTCAGGTAGTTAGTCCACATTTGCTAATGTGATTATATATCTGTTGTGCGTGTGCCTAGTGCAGCCTGTCTCTAAGAGCACAGACCATGTCTGCCCTATCTACTGCTGTAACCACAGTGCTGAGCTCAGCTCAGTAGATGTTGCTTTAGTGAGTAAAATCAAATATGATCTCTAAAAACAGAGGCAGCCAGCAGAGGAGGCTCCTGGAGCTCTAGACATCACGGAAAAGCACCCCAAAGCTCCATTCAGTGGGTGGAGCTGGTTTGGGAGGAAACCTAATTTTAAAGGCAATTATTGGACTTGTCACATCATGTGACTTAGGGAGGAATTGCAGAAACTACAAACTGGTGGTTTGAAAGCTCAGACATGTTTTCTTTTACTTCCATCATTAGTAATTCTTTTTATTTATTTTATTTTATTTTAAAGAGAATTGAAAAAAATAGAATAGCAAAATACTAGCAACATAAATAATACTTTAATAAACTGAGTTTTAGATTTCTTGAAAAGCTAGAAGACCCAGCAAACAGCAAAGCCACGTTTCTACGTGGCAGTGATCCACTGGAGATTTTAATTGTCCACTTCTGCTGGGTATGTGTGGCCTCTCTAGCTTCCTCCATGTCCTTGTGAGCCTCTCTGGCCCCAGGAGACATCTGAGTGTGCTCCCTGCGGCTGTTCTGGCTGGAAACACAGATGCATCCCGGTTTAGTGGACTGACAACTGGTGGTCATCTTATAGCCCCTGGCTGAACTGAGTACGCGTGGTGCTGGGTGTGGGAGGCCCACCTGGGGACTGTTGCCAGCAGCAGAAGAGGCAGACCCGTAGAAGAAGAAGGAGGCTACTGGGAGCTGAGAGAGGCTGTTGGGAGCTGATAAAAGCTGTGAGGAACTGTTGGTTGTTTTTGAGGAGCTCATCATGTTGGCTTTCCTGATGAACTTGGCTGTTTTCATCTTGCAAGAAGTTCGGGACCTCGTTGGCATTGAGAATGGCTTTGGTTCACTTTGGGGGAGCTCTGGTCCTCACTCTGAGCATCATTTCCTGGCTCCGGAGGGGAAGATGGTGCACTGCCGGTCTCCTGGAGAAGCTTGCTGCATTGACTTCCCTGATGGGAACTCAGCCATCTTGATCATCGGAGGAGCTCAGGACCTCATTGTTGCTGAGGATGCCTGTGGTACCTTTCGGGGGAGATTTGGTTCTTCTGAGCATTGCTTTCTGGCTCCAGTGCAGATCCTTCAGCCTGCTAGCACAGATCCTTCATCCTGCTGTCACAGACTTCCTAGATTCCACCACTGACCTTTGGGCCTTTGCAGTACAGATCCGTGAAATAGGCCACATGAGATATTGTTATGGGCTCTGGGCCTCCAGTTGCATTCATGGGAGGCATTATTATGAGGTCTATGTCTTCAGCTGGACTCAAGCAGGACATTATTGTGGGATCCAGGCCCTTGGCTGGTTTCCTTGGTCTTAGTGTGTAGCCAGATTTCCTGCACTCTTATGTATATCCTTCTTTGGGTGATTGTTGTAAATAATCATATAAAACCTGTGTCCTGTATTATATTGTTCCCCTTGAAAAATATCACCTCCAAGCCATAACACCCAGTGAGTGAAAGGTACAGCTGCCTCAGAGGAGCCTGCTTGCAAAGTTGGGCCCCCAACTTTCCCTGATTTTATCTTGTGGGATGATCCTGACAGGCGGTAGGAAGCCCTGCTTTGTAGCTGCTAATGCAATGGTGGGCAGAGGGATTGTTCCTTAACCAGTCAGGCCTCAGTTTCTCCAGCTGAGGAGAAAGACTACTTTCCACACAAGACGGTGGAGGACTCCAGCCCTGGCTTTATCGCACAGTACCATCCCTGCTCATCCCCTCTCACTTTTTACTCCAGCAGCAGGCCCTACTCTCTGTCATCCTCCTGCTGTCACATGACCTTACTCAGAAGAATGAAGGGCTCATGGCAGGACGACAAATGGCAGTGCTGCTGTTTCCCAGCCAGTGGCAGCTCTCCTGCTTCCCCAGGTGACACCATGGATGAAGCCACATCTCATCCTTGAACAGGACTGCCTGCTCTACCTTGTGCCCTTGCTGGGGCTCCCTTGTAGTATCCCATTGATGGCTTGGGCACAGCATGCAGAAACCAACTAATCTAGCTTAGGTTAACTGGGTCACTGTGATCAGAAAAACCCCAATGTTTACGATGTGTTCCACCACCACTACATGTGAACACCTCAGTTCCTCACTTCCTATATCAGATGTCCTAATCAGGCTGGGGATTTAGCTCAGCAGCAAAAGCGCCTGCCTGGCAAGCGCAAGGTCGTGAGTTCAGTTCCTGGTACCGGAGAAAAAGCCAAAAAAAAAAAAAAAAAAAAAACAAATGTCCTAATCACCAGGGCCTTATAATGTGCAAAGTAGACATCACTTATACTTTACTCTGGGGCTGGGCTCAGAGATTTGCTTTGGTCAACGGAATGCCAACAAATTCTGTACAAATTGAGGTGGTAATGTGCGTAAGTGGATAACCTTGATTCTTTGTGCTTTTCCCATCACCATGAGAAGACCATGTCCTCGCTGGCCCACTGGCTCCAGGAGGATGAGTGCATGCGAAACCCCAACTGTCTACAGTCTGGAACCACATGTGGAAGAGCCCAGCACAGGCCAAGTGAGGGCAGCCAATCCCCTACTCAGCTGACCTGTGGTTGCAGAAATGAGAATAACTGCTGTTTTTAAGTGACCAAACTTGGGAGTATTTTGTCACACACAGAAGCTAGCACATACACATTATGTTGTTGGGGTTTTGTGAGCTGCTCTCTGTGATCCCTCTTTTCTTCCCTGCCTGCTCATTCGTGCATGGAAGGTCAGTTCCTCAGCCTGACTGGGGGTAGTAGCTGGTCTTATAATCACAGATGGAGAACAAGAACTGCCTGGGAGAGATGCTTCCATCCAGCCTCCGTAGACAGGGGATGGCTCCTCCGAGGAAGGCTGGGATGGTTCACCTGAGCCCTGATTTCATGCTTACATGGTTTTTCTTCACCCTGTTTTTCCTTTGGTGCAATGGGCAAAATCCAGGAGCCACCTCCTCCTTCCTCAGCTGATTACATACAAGTAGATGTAAAGAAATGAGCGCTTGCTTCCTCCATCGCTTATTGCAGTGTGACCTCAGGCACCATGCTCAGACGCTCCCAGTGCTCCCAGTTTGCGTTCTATAAACAGGCTCACAATGCCACTTACAAGACTTTGGGAAAATTGTTTAGCCTCCCTTTGCCTCAACTTCTCTATCTGTAATAGTACCTGTTTTATAGCTCATTGTAAGAATTAAATGGTTTAGTACACATAAGAATTTTAGGAGAGTATCTGACTAATAACAAACTCTCCACATTGCCATGAGGATCTTAAAAATTAGATGATACATGTGACAAAACCCAGGACAATTCTAAACATGGAGCAAGTGTACAGCAGAGGTTAGCTCTTCTATCCTTGAACTTCAGTCAAACTAGACAAGGTTATGACCCTGAACAGGCAAGACCTAAACACCATAGTCAAGGCCACTTTAATCAGACCTCAAACAGGAGCTACACACTTTTTGGCCAAGATTTGTTGGTTCTTATCTTTAATTCCGAAGTGTTTCTCTGCCCATGAAATGCCTGTGGGAAAATCTAGAAGCTCCTCAAATCCACATGCTTAAAATAGAGTCATCATCTTTACCCTTTTTTCTTCCTGATCCTGCTCCTCTTTGGGACCCTCGTCACAGTTAGCAGCACATCTTGGACATCCACCTGGAGAAAAGAAAGCCTCCTTTGACTCTTCCCATCCTTCCTGCCCCATATTTAATTAGTTCCCAAGGCCTGCAACTTCTTCTTAAGTATGACACATCTGTCCATGCTCAATGTTTACTGTCCCTGGAGATAGCGCCTATAGTTTACAGTCAGAATGATCCTTCCAAATCATGCACAGGTCCCCGTTGACCCGCCCTACCTACAGGGTGCAGTCCAAACTCTTCCACTGAGTACGTAATGTCTTACTGTCTTTCCATCTACATAAATTGTATTTTTCCCCAAAGGAAACTACTCCAAATTCCTCATTTAATCCATGGTATCTCAGCCCCACAGTGTAACTTAGATTATTCCCCTGGCATGGGATGTCTTTCACACTAGCCAGCCTCCTAGAGGACCCCCAGTGAGCCCCACCTCCTAGTCCTCATGTCCTTGGGGAGTTCTTTTCCGTACAGAAGAGGGTTGACTTGTGTATAAAGTAAATGTGTGATTCCAGAGGCCAAGTCTCAAAAGACTGCAGATTCTGCCTTGCTGTATTTTGTGAATCAGCTGCCATAATATGAGGACTCTCCAGCAGCCCATGGAGAAGACCCCAAGCAAGGAACTAAGTCTTTCTGCCAACACCCTCAGGGAGCCAACATGGATACACATCCTCACCCCAGGCAAGCCTTCCAGATGCTCCCGCAACTGACCTCCTCACTGCAGCCTTACACAAAGCCGCAACTCCGAGTCCACTCACTAAGCTGTTCTTGAATTCCTAATTGCACAAGAAATTGAATGGGATAATAAATGTTCACTGTTGCTTTCATCCGGTGAGTTTTGGGATAACCTGTTGCATAACCACAGATGACTAATACTCTCTCCTCATCTCTGCTTGGTTACTTCTTATGTGTCCCCCAGATTCTGGTCAGCCATATCGCCTGAAGGACACTGTTTCTGGCCACTCCCAGATGTTAGGCATCCACATTTGTGCCCATTTGGCACTGACACCTCCTATAATGCAATTTCCTCTTTTCTTTCTTTCCTGCTAGCTCAGGATGCTTTAGAGCAGTGGCTGGACCTTACCTTTAATCCTTTTCATTTTCCAACACAAAGTGGTGACTCATTCACCTCTGATGAATGAATGGGAGGGGGAGACCAGCTACAGAGGGATCTCGGAGTGGGCTGTCCGGCCCAGGGCTGTCTTCCCTGTCTTCAGTGTTCCCTCTAGAATTTGCAATCTCTGCATTTGCAGTCAAGAAGCAGCTTTGGGGGAAATATACGTCTTTCTCTCCATCATTGTAGGATTGAATCTGATCGCCCTCACTCAGACCCCACTCCACCCAATTAGGAGACCCTGGAGCACAGCGCTACCAGCAGATCCAGCCCCTTCCTAGGGAACCTGGCCGCCTTCCAGCCCTCCAGTTTGTCTCTTCTTATCTGATTATGGAGGGACTAGGGAAGACGTCACAGAAACCTTCACCCCTTGCACCTCTGCTGGGTTCCAAAAGATACAAATGAGATGGCCAAACATTCTCCCCCTACGTGGGGCCCATGTGTGACATTAGGCTTCCAGACAGGGCAGAGTCACATACAAGCAGCTCTGTGGGTCCCGAGCCCCCAGCAGTTCTCTGATGCTCTGTGGGGAGACCCAGACTGATAGAGGCAGCCTCTCCCTGCTGTAGTTAAAACACTAAAAGCCTGCAGCTAATCACAATGCTCAGAAAGAGGTTCTTTAAAATGCGTACTTCACTGGAGATATAGCTCAGTGACAGAACACCTGCCTGGCAAGTACAAAGTCATGAGTTCGATTTCTGGTACCAAAATAAAAAACCTAGCAGCTAAAACGTGTACTTTAGAAGAACATCCATCTGGAGGATGAGTCCACAAGAGTTTCTTTCTCTCATTTTTCTTTCTTTCCTTCTTTATTCCTCCTCTTCTTTATTTCTTTCTATCTTTCTTTCTTTCCATCTTTCTTTTCCTTCCTTCTTTCTTTCTCTTCTATGTTGGTTACTTTTCTCTTATTACTGAGATAAAATATCCAGTGCCCCAAATTAAGGAAGGAAAAGTTTATTTAGCTCACAGTTTGTGGATGTTTCGGTCTATAATCAGCTGGCTCCAAGGCAGGGTGGCACGGCACAGGGTCAACAGTTCAAGGTGGCAGAAGACAGCAAAAGCAGCAAGAGCAAAAGTGGGTAGAGCAAGCCTCTTTTCCACCCTTATATTATACACAGGCTACCCCTCCCCAGGGCAGGTGTAGCACTCACACAATCTCCATGTCCTCCATTTGCACAGGATGAGAATGTTTACAAAGTGAGGACCCTGGCTCCCTGCTGATTTGTTTAGTTAAACTTCTAAACTTCTCAAGTTGACACAGTGTATCAGGCATTGTACCTTCCTTCTTTCCTTCTTTCTTCTCATACTTCCTTTCCCCCTTTTTTGTTTTTAATTGACCCATAGTAATTGTACATATTTATGAGGTAGAGTGTGGTATTTCAGTATGGGTATACAATGTGCAAAGATCAGATTAAGGTAACTATGTAATTACTCAGACATTTATCATTTCCTTGTGTTCAGATCATTCAAAATCCTCTCTGGGGATTATTTTGAAATATTCCATCAATTGTTATCAACCACAGTTATCCTACTGAGCTACTGAACATTAGACGTTCCTTCTCCTATCCCACCGCACCCTGGTTCTCACGGAGGGCAGTACTCCTTACGGTTCTTCCAGTGGTTTCCTCTCAGGATTCCCGTGGTGTGCTCTGCAGAATCTCCTTGCTGGTCTTCTTACATTTGCACTTAACCTACCAATGAGCAACCAGAGAGGCATTATTTCTAACTTCCAGTGTTCTGCATTTGAAGTCCAAATTCCTAATCACAAGGACAGGACGGTTATAGACTGGTTAACCTGATCTCTCCACAGTACTTCTTCTGTCCCTCTTCCTTTTTCTCAGCAAGGAAGGTACTAGAAATTAAACTCAGGACCTCATGCACCGCTGAGCTACATCCCTGGCCCTTACTCAGAACCTCGTTTCTTAATAACCCCTACTGCTCTCTCTTTGGCTGTCTCCTGTGTCCACCGTCTCTTGGGTACTCACATGGCCGTGTCCAGCCTGTGGTCATGATGAAACCACTCAGGCTTACCCCTCTGTCCAGCACCATGCTTTACCTTTTCTTGAAGTAAACATATTATTGCTTTGTGCCAACATTTCATGTCTCCTCTTGGCCTATGAAACACACCATCATGTACAGAAAGGGAGCTGATATTATGTGTTTTTTGTCAGGTATTGACAAAGCTGCATTCCTCCTGAAGGTTCCAGGGTTTAACAGTTCTTTTGGTTTTTCTAGCTTCTAGAGACCAGCTACATTCCTCAGCTCCTGACTTCTTTTTTTTTTTTTTTTTTTTTTTTTTTTTTTTTTTTGGTACCAGGAATGGAACTCCAGAACTTGTGCTTGCCAGGCAGGCGCTTATGCCCCTGAGCTATATCCCTGGCCCCACTGACCTTACATCTCCAAAGCCAACAGCACAACATCTTCTAGTTTCACTCTCTCTCCTCTGATCACTTCTGACTTTGCATTTTCTGTCTGCCTTTTATAAGCACCCTTGTGATTACGCTGGGCCCGTGTGGGAAATCCAGATTAATTTCCTCATATTGTAATCAGCACTGCAAAAATGAAACTTTAGAAGTTAGATTTTTACTTTTAAAGATAAGCAATTTCTCCAAACTTCCTCCTGCTGAGCACATAGCCAACAGCTCTGCTTCTCTTCAGCCCTAAAGAAGCGACGGAAGCTGCAGGTACTTGTCCCAAAAGGGTTGATACTGCTTTTCTTCCCACAAGAAAAGGGAAGGGGACTGGAAGTGACAAAGAAAGTGTAGACATTTGCATTATCTCTGTGCTCCCAGCCCTCTGTTCCTTGCAGTAAGAGATCCTTCCACACCCGTACATGCTGAGATAGTGATTTCAGGCAAATGGGTCCCCCTCTATCCTCAAAGGTAGCTTTGAGTTAATCCTTTATCCTTTTTACCAGCATAAATGGCCTCCTTTGATTTGGTTGCAGTGAGCAAATGAACCTGAGCATAGGAACCCAAATGGCCAGTAACAATACGAAGACCCTTAACTTAATCTCACCTGCAAAGTCGTTTTTGCAGATATAAATAAAATGTATGCAGGTTCTAAAGACTAAGACATGGACATTTTTCAAGAGCCATCATTCTCAGGTCTACACAAACTAGTTCAGATTTTCTATTGTACTGGGAAATACCTATGGCAATTATGTTGGGTGTAAAAAGTGATTTTATAATCCAGGATAATTTCTTTTTCTTTTCTTTTCTTTTCTTTTCTTTTCTTTTCTTTTCTTTCTTTCTATCATTCTTTCTTTCCTTTTTTATTCCTTCTTTTCTTCCTTTCTTTCTCTCATTCTTCCTTCCTTCTGTCTTTTTTTGGTTTTGGGGGGAGCGGTTACCTTGTTTTTTGAGACAAGGTTTCACTCTGTAATCCAGGCTAGCCTGATTATCCTCCTATCCTGCCTCTACCCCTAAATGTTAGCGTTACAGGTGTGTTCCACCACACCCAGTTTGGGGTCCATTTTCTTTTAGAGACTGTCACTTTAGCCAACTCCATGAGTATTCTCCATCCCGATCCCTGCAGAAACCGCCATTCATACACCTTCGGGGGCACACAAAATCCAGCTACAGCTGAGCACTCATTTTCCATTGGTTCACTTAGCCAACATTTACCCAGTGCTTTGTGCTGGACCCTGTGACAGCCCTGGGAGAAGATACAGAGTCCTCCCCTTGAGAGGCTTATGATTCACTGACTGTCCCTGTGTCTTGCTCATGTCTCTTTCTCAATGCTGGTATCCAGCACGCACACCGTAAACAGTTCACTGAGCTGAATTGAGCTGACATACTGCTCAGGATCACCACCCTCCCCTAAGTTTTCTCTGCTGCAGTGTTTCTGCCCTCATCCCCCTTTATGCTGCTTACAACTCTGAGCAAAAAAACACCTCCATCTATAGCAGGGCCCCAACTGAGTGCAGGCTATTTGGGCTGCGTGTGTATGTGAGTGTCTGCTTTTCTTGGACTCAAGCATGTGATGTTTGTGGATTGCTCTCCCATATGATGCCGTGCGGCAAGACGCCTGGGCCATTGTGCTGTGCGATTTGGATCCATAAATACTTGTTGTTGCATAAAGCAAGTGCCTGGCAGACCATGCAGACACAGGAGGGACTCCGAATGCACTGGAGGGATGAGTTTCTGCAGCTAGAGTCACTTTAAATATTTAAGCCCAAGAAACTGTAGCATTTTCTCCCATAGAGGAAGAAGTCAGGAGCACACTGTAGACTGGCCCTGTCGTAATAATAGTGATAATCGTAACAGCAACAGCAAGTCAGTGGTACAAACAAGATCCACAGTCACGTTTGGGTAATAAAGAGGCTCAGAGACCTTTCATTTGTTCAGCAGATGCTGATGGAATAGCCAAACACAGCCCTGGGCCCCAAGGGATCAAAAGTGAATAAGACCATCAAAACACTGGTTCCTCTGATTTGCTTTGTTGGAAGTGGGAGTGGGGTGGAGGAATGGTAGCAGCTGGCACTTATTGAGTGTTACCTATATGCCAGACACCGAAATAGGTGCTTCATCTATGTTAACTACTCTTTGTCACTCAGAGACTGTGATTTTTATCGCTGCTTTACAAAAGAGGAAGCTGAGCACAGAACAGTCAATTCACCCGTCCAAGATGGCAAAGCTCTGAGTTGGGCAGGCTGGGAATTGTTTCCAGGCAGCCCTGAGCTGTGAATGCTGCACTGAGTTGCTGCTTGGCTCCTTTTTCTTACGTCAAAGGTGGAGAAATTAGGAAAAATCTCAGTCTTCCAAACATTAGAGCAAAGATTTTAAAAATTCTCTCTGGCTTCTAGGATGGAGTTTGGGTGACAAGCAAGAGAAAGGGAGAATAAGAACAGGAAATGCATTAGCCCTGCCACTGGCTTCGTAGTGCCCGAAGGCACCTCATTAAGGGATATGATTGGGCAAACATTGCCATGATCTATGTTCTGTGGCCTTGGTATGAATAGTTAACCTCGTCTGATCTTCTTCTAGAGGCCAGAAGTGGAGAAGGAGCATCTTATATTATATCTGCTATAGTTTGAGTGTGTCCCCCAAATTCACACTTTGGAAACTTAAGCCCCAGTGTAACTGCTGGAAGGTGAGAGCTAATGAAAGGTGCCTGGTCCATAAGAGTGAAATTCTCATGAGTACTCTAATGACGTTATCGCTGGAGTGGGTCAGTTACCAAAGGGTACGTTGTTATTAAAGCAAGGTTCTGCTTCTCATAGGCTCACCTTCCCCTCTTCTTTTCTACTATGCTCCCACCAGGCATGTGGAAGCCCTTGCCAGATGCTGCAACTGTGACTTCAGACTTTCTTGTCTCCAGCATAGTGAGTTAACTATACTACTCTTCTGTATAAGTCACGTAGTAAGTCTGTAGCGTTCTGTTATGGTAACAAGAACCAGAGAAAGACAGCATCTTATTTAATCTTTATATCAGTTCTTTAAAGTCAGTATAACACCATTTAAAAAGGTTATGTTGGTTAGGGTAATGAATGGGGAAGGATTCAGATCTGGGTACGGGAAGAGCCCTGTTTCATGTCTTTGCATGACCTCATGCCTCCCTTTTTGCTTGTCACCATCGATGCTGTTTAAAATATCATGTTGTTTTGAAATTCTGTATCTTTTTTATAGTTTTTGTGTTGTTTTGTTTTTGTCTTTGTTTTTGTTATTCTGCTTTTGTTGTTTTCTCTTTAAAATAAAAAAAAGCCAGGCCAGGTGGCACACACCTATGATCCCAGCACTTGGGAGGCTGAGGCAGGAGGACTGTTGTGAGTTCAAGACCAGTCTGGGCTACAAAGTGAGCTCAAGGCCAGCCTGAACTGCATAAGAAGACCCTGCCTCAAAAAATAAAAAAATAAAATATTCAAACCTGTTGGCCCATGAAATCTGCCCCTAAGAATCTGTTCCCAGAAAACAGTAACACAGGAGTAAGAATGTTTACTGTAATCTCATTTCCAATAGCATATTTAAAAAGGAGGTGAAAATAACCAAGACTCATTTAGTAAAATCCAAGTAATTTTCTTAAGAGGTATATGTAAGCAGGAAGATTTTTTTTCCAGGTATGTAAGGCAAAAATAAGTTAAGTTTTGAGATAAATAGAAAGTTACATGGGTGAGAGTGTAAACTCACATTCTATGTGGTTCAAACTAACAGGTAGAGAACCAGATGGATGTGCACCAAAATGCTAGCTGGGGTTATGTATTCATGGTGACCACAAAAGGATTTTTGCCTTACTGCTTATGACTTTTGTGGTTCATTTTTTCTATGTGCATCTCTTTTGCTGAGAGAAAACTATTAAAATAGATGCAAATAATTAGGAGTATAAAAAGGCTATTGTGACATTTATTCTTAAGGAGAATGCCTGGCCTCTCAGATGTTGTGATCTTAGAATAGACTTTTTAAAAATATGATCCAGTTTCATTGGTTAAATTGAGAACTCATGACAAAAAAATTAAACAGGGAAATTGATTTGTGAAATGAATTTTTTTCTTTCTGGAAACATTTGAGCTCTGAGTTATCATTCAAATTATGTGCAACCTGTAAGGTAGCAAATTCACTCTACTATCTTAACACTGCCTGAGATAAATATGGCACCAGATTAAAAGCTAAACCCTTCCCTATCAAGAATTAGTTACTGACTTCATTAACTGCAAGCCAGCTAATCTGAAGTACCATGGGATCTAAAGCTAAGGTTGGCACGATGATCTAATACATGTCTACAACAAGAATTATTACAAAACATGAAGCCAGGATTTTGTTTATACTTCTCTTAAGGTCAGACATTTATTAGCTTATGAGAGACTCTGAACTTCAAGTCACGGAAAAATATAAGATGAATGCAAATATTGGCTGGAAAAGCCAAGCAGATTATTAAATATCAGCAATAATGCTTTCAATGCAAAGGCAGCAAATGCATAGCTCCTCTTGACAACAGAATGTCAAAGAAACCTGCCTATACATTTTGTTGTTGCTGTTGTTTTGTTTGTTTTATTTTTTTTTATTTTTTTATTTTTTATTTTTTTGTCTTTTTGAGAGAGAGTCTCACTATACAGTTCACCCTGGCCTTAAACTCACTTTGTAGCCCAGGCTGGTCTTGAACTCACAATGATCCTCCTGGCCTCAGCCTCCAGAGCGCTGGGATTACAGGCATGCACCAACAAGCCCAGCCTGCTTTTTGTTATTGTGTTTCCATTGTATGCATTTGCTGTGATCTTCAGCCTGGACACAGAGGGCACCATTTTTTTTAACCGTCAAATCTAGACGGGAGGATTCTCGAGCCAGAGAAGTGAGAAGAGTCCTCTGGAGCTCTGCCTTCCCCTTGTTTACAGTGACTGGCTGTTGTTCGTGGCTCTCCTTGCATTTTTTTTTCCTTTTTCCTAAGTTTTTTATGTTAAAAGTTCTTCCTTCCTTGATAAATATAAGTTCCTCAAGGACAGAAATCACTGTTGACATAATTCTATGAACATCACATACAAATTGAGGAAAAATGGGGTTAATATTTAGAAATAGGCTTTTCACTCTGTCTTTATAAACAAGGTTTCTCAGCAGCCATCCCCAGTAATAGATGAGAGGGCAGTGACATGGCCTTTAGGGAAGTCCCTTTTAAATAAGATCTAGAAGTCTGAACCCCACTCTCACTGCACAGAAGAAAAGGAAATTAAAAGAGGTGAAAGAAGTAGATGGTGAGCGGTCTGTTTTGAGCTCCCTCCCTCCTCAGGAAGAATTGCAGGTGGGCTACACTTAAGCTAAAAGCAGGGGACTTTTGTCCTGCTTGCTGTGCAGGGATCAGTGGGCCACAAACAAGCACAGCGGGACCAACAGACTCCAAGTGGCAGCTCAGTGAGCCCACAGGAAGAGAACCTGAATTAGCGTTCACTACCAATGGCATTCAGCTTCTGGCTGCGTGGAAGAGACCCACTGAGACTGAATGAGAAAGTCAAACTTCACCTTCTGGCCACTAGAACTTATAAGAACTGTCTGCTTGTTTGTTTTCCCTGACACCCTCTCCCAGCTTGCCTCAGCATCCTAGGCCATGCCCACCCGGCCTCTGGTTCATTCTTCCTTTGCTTAGGCTAAATCCAGTCAGAGTCTCAAGGGCGAGCTCACCATTACCCCAGCTTTTCTGGAGACATCCTTTCTGAGTGGCATCCCTGCCAGAGACCAGAAGGCCAATATGCCCCACTGGCTCCCTCTATCAGCATCCCAGGGGCACCCAGGCTGGTCATCCAGCTCTACCTCCCAGGAAGACTTTAATTCACCTCAGGTGGCCACCAGGTAGTTGGCTTTTTATCAAAATACAGTGATCGCTCTGCTGAGGAAAAAAAAAAAAAAAAAAAAAAAACAGAAACATTGCATTCCAACACACATATATCCTTTCAATTGACCCTAAAGAATAAAAATCAAGCGTCTCACCGTCCTTGCACTACTGCTGCAGGAATCAACTCTGCTCCCCAAATATTTATGACTTGCAGAATGTAATACAACTGCCTGGCCCAAGCAGGGCTCTGAGAGACTCAGGACATGTTTTGTCTCAAACCTGTTAGCAAGACAGAAGCTTGCTCTGTCAGGGACAGGGACGGAGACAGAATTTACACCATCTTCCTTCCAGCCACTTCTTCAGATTCATGGTCACTGAATTCCTGCATTTTATCCACACATCCAAACTTTCATCCCACTATTATCAAGCAGGCACTCCCTCCATGCCCCAGATTGTGCTCGTAAATGGGGGAGTAGGCAGATGTAATGACATTAAATGACAAAATCACACTCTAGATTCAAATGAGTTTTATAGATGGTACTGTTGGACAGAAGGATAAGACTTGACCACTCCAGCAGTGAACAATCTGGAGTGGGTTTAATGATGGTCCCCCCAAAATACTGCATATTCCTGTCTTAATCCTAGACCCTGGAATCTCACCGTATATCTCAGAAAACATGACTAAGATAAGAGTCATCAGAAAACAAGGTCCTCCTGGATTATCTGAGTGGGCTAAAAATGTAATCACATACAGCCTTGTAGATGAGACACAGGGAGGAGAAGACACAGGAGAGAAGGAGGAAATATGACTATTGATGGAGAGATTGGGGAGAAACAGTCATGAGACAAGAAACATCTGGAGGGGCTGGGGATTTAGCTCAG